>NC_059181.1:40215603-40515603 GCF_019923935.1 Bubalus bubalis
CCGACTCCTTGAGACCCCATGGACTGTAGCCCATCAGGCTCGTCTGTCCATGGGATTCTCCAGGCAAGAATACTGGAGTGGGTTGCCATTCCCTTCTCCAGGGGATCTTCCCGACTCAGGGGTCAAACGCTGGTCTCCTGAATTGCAGGCAGATTCTTTACCATCTGAGCCACCAGGGAAGCCCAAAGGACTGCGATAAAAGTCAAAATAATGATTACCTCTGAGAAGGGGCTATTATTAACAAAAGCAATAAATGCTCATTGTAAAACACAAACAATGCTGCCTGGGCCTCTCTTTCCTGGTGTATCTGCAACACTAACTTCTCACCATTAAGTCTTTGTTTTAGTCAGGGAGGCCTACCCTGACCACCCTATTATAAATTGCAATCCACACTCCTCAACTCTTGATCCTTTTTATCGTCCTTTTTCACTTTTTCTATTATGCTTTTTTACCTGCTAAAATACTCTAGAATTTACTTCTTGTATTTTTCGCTTACTACTTTGTCCTCTTGCTAGAACATAAGCTCCACATCAGTTGACTGGGGAATATAAAGACCCGGCCCACTTGCCCCAATTCAGAGCATCACCATAGGTTAATTCCTGCTCCAGACCTCCCCATGGGATCCACTGAGACCTTTGTTACAACTGCTTCCAAACCCAACTTCTCCCTCTGCCCAATCAGACTTCACTCACTCCCCAAAAGTATTGATTTCTTGAGAACTTCCCCGTAAGTTTCCTGCATGTGCTAAGCTAAGCTAAGTGAATCGGTCTCAAAAGTCTGTTTTCTGGAGTATCTTAACTGTGACTCTGAACTCACGAAAACAGAGAACAAGGCAGGATCAGGTACAGGGGAAGAGTCACGAGTCCAGATTTGGACACGTTATCTTTGAAGCAACTTTGCCATATCTAAGAAATGTCAAGCAGGCAGTTGCATGTATGAGAAAAAGAACAGATTTTTTGCCCCTCAAGCTACTCATGATATAATCAATAAGATAAGATGTGCTCCCAAAAAAAAAAACCCATAATATGCGGTGGTGGTTGTTGTTCAGTCACTCAGTCACGTCCTACTCTTTGTGACCCCATGGACTGCAACACGCAGGTAACATGAGCTAGTGTATTACACAAGATTATAGATGATGTGCTAGAGAGGTTCAGAGATGGTCAGGAAAGATCTCATGGCAAAGGTGACATTTTTTAATGTCATCAGTGAAGATGGGAGCAGAGGTGGAGCAATGTGAGCTAGGCCTGAAGATAAAACACCCAGAGCAACACAGCGGGCAGGGGGCAGTTCAATTTGAATGGAGGGTCAGGTGCGCAAAGGGGCTTAGTGGGACACAAGGTTAGTAAGTGTATTAACCATTAACCAGAGTTCTCCAGAGAGAACCAATAGGATATGTGTATGTATTGAAAAAGATTTATTATCAGGAGTTGGCTCATATGATTATGGGTGAGTGCTCAGTTGCTAAGTCATGTCTGACTCTTTGTGATCCCAGGGACTGTAGCCCACCAGGCTCCTCTGTCCATGGGATTCTCCAGATAAGAATACTGGAGTGGGTTGCCATTCCCTTCTCCTAGAGATCTTCTCGACCCAGGGATCAAACATACCTCTCCTGCATATCCTGCATTGGCAAGTGGATTCTTTACCACTGAGCCACCTGGGAAGCCCCACATGATTATGGAGGCTGGCAAGTCCAAAATCTGCAGGATGGGCTGGAAACTTGGAGACCCAGGAGAGCTGATGCTACAGTTCAAGTCCAAAGGTGTGTAGGCTAGAGACTCGGGAGAGCTGGTAGTGCAGTTCTAGCCTGAAGACCAGCTACTGTAGAGCCAGGAAGACCAATGGTGCAGGTGAGGTCTGAAGGCAATCTACTAGATAATTCTCTCTTGCTTGGGGGAGGCTGGTCTTTTTGCTCTAGTCATACCTCCTAATGATTAGATGAGGCCCATCTACATTAGGGAGGGCAATCTGCTTTACTCAAAGTCCACCAATTTAAACATTAACCTTATCCAAAAACACCCTTACAGAAACACTCAGAATAGTTTGACCAAATATCTTGGCACCCCTTGAGCCAGCCAAGTTGACATGTCCAGTAATCCATCACAAGAAGGTATGGGTCAACTGAGGAAAGACCTTGAATGCTAGCATTCGGGTTATGGGAACTTATAAAAGTTTAGAGGCCAGAGGATTGGAATGAGAGATCCTGGAGGCAGAGAGAGAACTTAGGAGACTACTCAAGAGGCAAAACAGGATAATGACAGTGAGACTGGAGGTCAGTAAGACTTTGAATGCTAGAGATTAGGTTGTTTAGAGGCCAGAGGATTGGAATGAGAGAGCCTAGAGGCAGAGAGAGACGTTAGGAAACTACTGTGATAATCTAGGCAAGAGAGAAAGCAGGATAATGACAGGGAGCCTGAAGGGAGGAAACAGAGGCAAGCAATGTGAAACAGACAAGACTTGGCAAGTGACCAGTCCTGGGGGATGAGGGAAAATACGCAGAGAATGACTTTGTAGTTTCAAACCTAGGTAACTAAGAGAATGGTGAAGCCACTGAGAGCAATGGAGGGATCGGTGGAGAGAAGATGCCTGTCTCCCTGAGGGTTCCTCTTGTTGCAGAGTTCGGGGCATGTTCAGAGTATCAACTGATACGGGACTTCCCTGGTGCTCCAGTGGTTAAGAATCCACCTGCCAATGCAGGGGACACAGGTTAGATCCCTGGTCTGGGAAAATCCCACATGCTGGAGGGCAACTAAACCCGTGTGCCACAACTACTGAGCCCACACACTCTAGAGCCCATGCTTCGCGACAAGAGAAGCCACTACAAAGAGAGAGCACCTCAACTAGAGAGTAGCCCCTGCTTGCCGCAATTGGAGAAAGCCTGCTCGCAGCAACAAAGACCCAGCACAGCCAAAAATAAATAAACAAAAATAGATATTTAAAAAATTATTGCGTAACAAATCACCCAAAAATGGTGACCTAAAACCAATAAAACATTTTACTCACAAATCTGAGGGTGTCTGGGCTCACATAGCTGTTCTCACCCATTGTAATGATGAATTGTATTAATTTTGTGTTGGTAACAGGAAATTAATTCTTCACATAGGTATTATTAAATGGCTGATACAAGTAAACATTTCTACGTATTACCTACTGAACTTTTTTTAAAATTGAACACCGCTTTTATCTACTGACACTGATTAATTCTAGATCTACTTCACTGCCCTAAAAGAAAATTATCTGCTGTGCTACCTCTTCTGTGCTAAGAAAGCGTTCTGAGTTAGAGTATGTGTGATCCCATGGACTATAGGCCACAAGGCACACTTGATCTTAGCCAAAAGGCTGAGAAGCAATGATTGTAGTTTTCTAGGATTTTATTAAATATTCTAGATACAGTTGAAAATTTTAAAACAACTTTAGTGGCATAACTTCCTACCATAAAATTCACCCCATTTTTAAAAGTGCAATCCAATGATTTATAGCCATCTGATCAAGCTGTGCGGCCATCACCACAATACAGCTCTAGAACATTTGTATCATCCCAACCCCAGGCAACAACTGTCTCTACAGACTTCCCTCTTCTGGACTTTTCATATAAATGGAATTGTACAATATATGTTCTTTTGAGTCTGACTTCTTTCATTTACCATGATGTTGGCAAGGTTCATGCGTGTTATAGCATGCATCAATACTTCATTCTTTTTTATAGCAAAATAATATTCTACCGTATGGATACACCACATTTTGTGAATATCTACATACAAGTCTTTGTATGAACATAAGCATTCATTTCTCTTGTGTAGATCCTTAAGAGTGGATTGGCTGAGTCATATGATAAATTTATATTAAACTTTTTAAGAAACTAACAAACTGTTCTCCAAAGTTATGGTACCATTGTTTCTTACCTACCACCAGAAGGGTTCCTATTTGTTCACATTCTTGCCAGCATTTGTTACTGTCTGCCATTTTTATTATAGCCATCCTAGTGAGCGTGAAATGGTACCTCATTGTGGTTTTGATTCACATTTCCCTCATAACAATGATGTTAAGCATCTTTTCATGTGCTTATTAGCCATTTGTACATTGTCTTTGGCAAAAAGTCTATTAAAATCCTCCGCTCATTTTTAATTGAGTTTTTTGTCTTTTTAAGGCTGAGTTGTAAGAGTTCTGGAATAACAGGTTGAAATTGAATATAATCAATACCATCTTTCTGGAGTACATATGGTATTATGATTCAAATGCCCTAGAACTGTATTTATTTTTGTTTATCCCTCTAAGTAGGCATTGTGGTGGATACTACAATGCACTACCCAGCTCTTCCTTCTTGATGTCCAACTTCAAGTCAGCAGACAGCCCTTAGATGTCAGTTCTCCAGGGTCTGCCTCAGCTGCAGAGAACCACCAGGCAGCCCACATCCAGTGATCAGTGCAGGGGTATAAAGTTCTGGTCATTCCCACCCACCTCTGGACAACTCTGCAGGACTACTCTAACTCCCGCACTCCCCATAGGTCAGCCCAGTCTGTCACCAGGCTTGCATCCAAGCTTAACTTCTCCGTCTGCTCAGTCCTGCTTTCTTCAC
Source organism: Bubalus bubalis (assembly GCF_019923935.1). NCBI lineage: Eukaryota > Metazoa > Chordata > Mammalia > Artiodactyla > Bovidae > Bubalus > Bubalus bubalis. The sequence goes on from NC_059181.1 coordinate 40,220,177, forward strand.
CTCTATTCTACAGGTGTTGATTTCAAGAGCACTTTGTCCCCCATCTTTATTGAGATATAGCTGACAAATAACATTGTGTAATTTAAGGTGTACACTGTGTTTATTTTATATATTTGAAATTTTGCAAAATGATTACTATCACATTATCATTTCTTTGTTGTGGTGAAAACATTTCAGATCTACTCTCTTAGCAACATTCAAATATATGATACAGTATTATTAGCTATAATTTCCCATTAGATCCCCAGAACTTGTTACTCTTATAACTGGATGTTTATACCCTTTGACTAGCATCTTCCCATTTCTCCCATCCCCAGCCCCTGGTAACTCTGTTTCTCTTAGTTCAGCTTTCTTAGATTCTACAGATTAGGGACACCAGGTAGTCCTTGTTTTTCTCTGACTTGTTTCACATAGCATAATGCCCTCAAGGTTAAAACAAGTTTCACAAAGGACAGGATTTCCTTTTTTTCTCATGACTGAATAACATGTATGTGTGTGTGTCTGTATATGTGTGTGTGTGTGTGTATGTGTATGCGTGTGTGTGTTTATCTCACATCTTTATGTTCATCCTTTAATGGATACTTCAGTTGTTTCCATATCTTGGCTACTGTGAATAAGGCTGCAATGAACAGAAGAAAGTAGATATCTTTTTGAGATATGGAAGTGGGATTGCTGGGTAGTTCTATTTTTAGTTTTGTGAAGACCCACTATAGTGTTTTTCAAAATGGCTGTACCAATTTACATTCCAGTCAACAGTACATGAGGGTTCCTTTTGCTCCGATCCTCCAACTCTTATCTCTTGTTTTCTTGATAATAGCCATTCTAATGGGTGTGAGGTGATATCTCATTGTGATTTGTATTTACATTTCCCTGATAACTAATGATGTCAGGCACCTTTTCATATGTCTGGTGGGCATTTTTATACCTTCTTCCAAAAAAGTATCTATTCAGGTCCTTTGCCCATTTTTCAATTGGACTTTTTTTTTTTTTTTGCTACTGAGTTGTGAGTTCTTTATATATTTTAGATATTAACTCCTAACAGATCTATGATTTGCAAATATTTTATTCCACTCTATAGGTTGCCTTTTCATTTTATGGTTCATTTCTTTGGCTGTGCCAAAGATTTTTAGGTAGCTGTAGTCTCACCTGTTTATTTTTACTTTGTTGCCTGTGCTTTTGGTATCATATCCAAGAAACTGCTGCCAAGACCAGTGTCAAGGATCTTTTCTCCCTGTGCTTTTCACCAGGAGTTTTATCATTTTCAGTTCAGTCTGTTCAGTTGCTCAGTCATATCCATCTCTTTGCAACCCCATGGACTGCAGCACGCCAGTCTTCCCTGTCCATCACCAATTCCTGGAGCTTGCTCAAACTCATGTCTATTTATCGTTTTGGGTCTTATGTTTAAATCTTTAATCTATTTCAAATTAATTTTTGTTAGTGGTGTAAGATGGGGATCCAAATTCACTCTTCTACATGTGATTATCCAATTTTTCCAATACCATTTGTTGAAAAAACTATTCTTTCCCTTTTGAGTATTCTTGGCTTCCTTGACAATTAGTAGACCATACATGTGTGAGTTTATTTCCAGGCTCTCATTCTGTTCCATTGGCTTATGTGTCTATTTTTTGCACTAGTATCATACTGTTTTCCCTTCATGGATCACAGCTTCATTGTGGGGAAGGGGCTTGCATAACTCAATGAAGCAATGACCCACTCTGTGCAAGGCCATCTAAGATGGATGGGTCATAGTAAAGAGTTCTGACAAAACACGGCCCACTGGAGAAGAAAATGGCAACCCACTCCAGTATTCTTGCCTTGAGAGCCACATGGACAGTATGAAAAGGCAAAAAGATATGATGTCAGAAGATGAGCCCCCCAGGCCGGAAGGTGCCCAAATATGCTACTGGGGAAGGGGGAAGGGCAATTACCATTAATAATAGCTCCAGTAAGAATGAAGCAGCTGGACCAAAGTGGGAATGATGCTAAGCTGTGGGTGTTTGGTGGTGAAAGTAAAGTCTGATGCTGTAAAGAGCAATATTGCATAGAAACCTGGAATGTTAGGTCTATGAATCAAGGTAAATTGGACATAGTCAACCAGAAGATGACGAGAGTGAATATGAACATTTTAGGAATCAGTAAACTAAAATGAAGGGGAAGGGGCAAATGTAATTCAGATGACCATTATATCTACTACCATGGGCAAGCATCCCTTAGGAAAAAATGGAGTAACCCTCATAGTCACAAAAGAGTCCAGAATGCAGTACTTGGGTGCAATCTCAAAGATGACAGAATAATCTCTGTTCGTTTCCAAGGCAAACCATTCAACATACAGTAATCCAAGTCTATGCCCCAACCATTGATGCCAAAGAAGCTGAAGTTGACTGGTTCTACAAAGACCTACAACACCTTCTAGAACTAACACACACACACACACAAAGATGTCTTTTTCATCACAGCGGATTGGAATGCAAAAGTAGGAAGTCAAGAGATATCCAGGCAAGTTTGGCCTTGGAGTACAAAATAAAGCAGGGCAAGAGCTAACATTGTTTTGTCAAGAGAACAAGTTGGTCACAGCAAACACCCTCTTCCAACAACACAAGAGATGACTCTACACATGGATATTACTAGATGGTCAATACTAAAATCAGATTGATTATATTCTTTGTAGCAGAAGATGGAGAAGCTCTATACAGTCAGCAAAAACATTACCTGGAGCTGACTGTGGCTCAGATCATGAACTCCTTTTTGCAAAATTCAGACTTAAATTGAAGAAAGTAGGGAAAAACACCAGGCCATTCAGGTATGACCTAAATCAAATCCCTTACGATTATGCAGGGGAAGTGACAAACAGAGTCAAGGGATTAGATCTGATAGACAGAGTGCCCAAAGAACTGTGGACAGAGGTTTGTGACATTGTACAGGAGGAAGTGATCAGACCATCCCCAAGAAAAAGAAATGCAAAAAGGCAAAATGGTTGTCTGAAGAGGCCTTACAAATAGCTTAGGAAGGAAGAGAAGGTAAAGGCAAAGAAGAAAAGGAAAGATATACTCATTTGAATGCAGAGTTCCAAAAAATAGCAAGGAGACATAAGAAAGCCTTCCTCAGTGATCAATGCAAGGAAGTAGGGGAAAACAACGAATGGGAAAGACTAGAGATCTCTTCAAGAAAGTTAGAGATATCAAGGGAATATTTCCTGCAAGAATGGGCACAATAAAGGACAGAAACGGAAAGACCTAACAGAAGCAGGAAAGATTAAGAAGAGGTGGAAAGAATACACAGAGAACTGCACAAAAAAGGTCTTAATGACCCAGATAACCACAATGGTGTGATCAGTCACCCAGAGCCAGACATCCTGGAGTGTGAAGTCAAGTGGGCATTAGAAAACATCACTATTGGACTTCCCTGGTGGTCCAGTGGCTAAGACTCCACATTCGCAATGCAGAGGATACAGGTTTGATCCCTGGTAGGGGAACTAGATCTTACATGCTGCAACCAAGACTCTACATTCAGCAGTGACGAGCCAGTGCAGCAAATAAATAAATTTTAAAAAAGAAGAAAAGAAAATATCACTATGAACAAAGCAAGTGGAGGCTATGGAATTCCAGCTGAGCTATTTAAAATCCTAAAAGATGATCCTAAAAGATCCTAAAAGTGCTGCACTCAATGTGCCAGCAAATTTGGAAAACTCAGCAGTGGCCACAGGACTGAAAAAGGTCAGTTTTCATTCCAATCCCAAAGAAGGGCAATGCCAAAGAATGTTCAAACTACCATACAATTGCACTCATTTCACATGCTAGCAAGATTATGCTCAAAATCCTTCAAGCTAGGCTTCAGCAGTACATGAACCGAGAACTTCCAGATGTTCAGGCTGGGTTTAGAAAAGGCAGAGGAGCCAGAGATCGAATTGCCAATGTTCACTGGATCCTGGAGAAAGCAAGGGAATTCCATAAACACATGTACTTCTTCTTCATTGATTATGCTAAAGCCTTTGACTGTGTGGATCACAAAAAACAAACTGTGGGAAATTCTTAAAGAGATGGGAGTACCAGACCATCTTACCTGCCTCCTGAGAAACCTGTATGTAGGTCAAGAAGCAACAGAACCAGACCTGGTACAAAATTGGGAAAGGAGTACATCGAAGCTGTATACTGTCACCCTGCTTTTCTATATATAAGATCATATCATCTACACAGAAAGACAATTTTACTTCTTTCTTTTCATTTTGGATACCCTTTTATTTCTTTTGCTTGCCTAATTGCCAAGAGCACTTCTTAATTATTCTACACACTAAATTCCATCTCAGAATCAGCTTCCTGGAAAACCCAACCTCCAACAGGCAGCTTTCATTTTAATTCCTCAGAGATTGGCACACGGACACACACCCATGCACACATACTATCACTTGACCGGCCCAGCAGTGCACACCCAATGCAAGATGAATGGATCACAGCCTTTCCCTGGGAGTAGTGAACTTGGGAATCTGAGAGACTAAGTAGCTGCCCTTCTCTGGTGCAAACCTGGAAAATAGGAGGGTAGCAAAGAGTAATACCGTACGTTTGATTGCTCACTCACTCCAAGCAGGTCTCCAAGGGAACCTAGAGCCAGGATCAACCGTTGCCCAGCACCTGGGAACATAGCCCTGGGAAGGCTTTTTATGTTAATGATTGATGATTTTGTTGTGCACACCTGGAGCAATGAACCATGCTGTACCAGCTTGCCAGGATTGCTTTGCACAAACATCAAGATTGATGCTGCACACCTAAGGGGAACTAGCTGTCTAGCTGGGCTCTGCAAGGAGATGAAGGGAGCAGGGATGTCCATCTCTGAAGCATGCTATCTAGCATCAGGACAACCACACAACTGCCTTCTCCACACTCCATAGTGAAGCCAGAAAGTCTCCTGCAGTCTTTTGGTCTTAGATCCAAACCAGAAAACAGTAAGCAGTAACCTGGAGACTAATCTCTCTGCCTTGGCAATCATTTTTTCTCCTAGAACAGATCTACCACAAGAGCTCAGAACATATCCAACTGTCTCCAGAGTCGTTTCGGTTACACACGCCTGTGTTATCCACTGGTGAATTTTGAACCTGAAAACTCTCTGAATCTCTTTGCAATTAACTAATACATAATCAAGAAGGGTAGAGACAGTGCTCATGAATAGCCAAGTCATACATCAGTGATTCTTCTTTAAACACTGGCTGCTTTCTCTAATCATAAAAGTGATATTCTCTGTAAAAAAATTTTTTTTTAGAAAATACAGACAAGTACAAAGGAGAAAAAAAAAGTCACCCATAATTCCACCACTCAGGTACCACCATTTCAAATACATTGGTTGTACCATGTACTGTACTGTGCTTAGTCTCAGTCACGTCTGACTCTTTTGTAATCCCATAGACATAGCCTCGGAGAAGGCGATGGCACCCCACTCCAGTACTCTTGCCTGGAAAATCCCATGGAAGGAGGAGCCTGGTAGGCTTCAGTCCATGGGGTCGCTAAGAGTCAGACACAACTGAGCGACTTCGCTTTCACTTTTCACTTTCATGCATTGGAGAACGAAATGGCAACCCACTCCAGTGTTCTTGCCTGGAGAATCCCAGGGACAGGGGAGCCTGGTGGGCCGCCGTCTATGGGGTCGCACAGAGTCGGACACGACTGAAGCGACTTAGCAGCAGCAGCAGCAGCAGATTTAGCCTGCTAGGTTCCTCTGTCCATGGGATTCTGCAGGCAAGAATACTAGAGTGGGTTGCCATTTCCTCCTCCAAGGGTATTCCCTACCCAGGGATTGAACCCACGTTACCTGCATCTCCGGCGTTGCAGGCAGATTCTTTACTGCTAAGCCACCAGGGAAGCCATAAATACATTAGTTAATATGGTTTTAATGTTTCTCCTTGCACACATATAGATATGCACATATTACCTACATAAGTAAGATACCATTAAGCATACTGTTTTGAAACCTGCTTCTCTCATTCAACAAATATGTGCCCTTGTCATCATTTCTAATGTCTCCATTAAAAAGAAGCATTATTAACCTACTTAATCACTCTCTTGCTGTTAGACATCCAAGCTGTCTCCCAATCTTTATTAGTATTTAAAAAAAAAATGCTTCTAAGGACCTGCCCGTAATACGTCCTTGCACACTTTTCAGTTTATATTTGCTACCCAGGTGACCCCAGGTCCTCCAGCATGCACAGTTCATCTTTCCCTTTAATATCTAAATAAAATGCTAATGACTCCATGCCACAAACCAAGAGAAGTCCAGTGGCTCTTCCAAGATCTCCAAAGGGCCTCAGGGGGTTCTGTTTCTCCTGGTCACCTCTCACGCTGTTTTTCCTGTTTATCCCATGTATTTCACCTTCTTGGGCAGCTGCAGCCTTTCAACATGACCGTTGCTCTTCCTACATCTGCGCAAAATGCCGCTACTGCATGCCACCCAAAGACAGCGGAGTTATGCGGAGGTTTGGAGGAAATGAAAGTCTATCACAACACAGCAGGAAATAACTTCAAATTCATACCAGGTATTACTGTTCCTAGGAAGTCGCTGGCCATTCTCCACCACATGGGGACTTCTCATTGATGACGTGCCTTCATGGACCGTGATGTCTTGCCACGTTCTTGAGACCTTCAGCTGTCTCCATTGACTTCATGTCTTCTCTTTCCCTGTACCTAAACTCCCCACCTCCTCACCCCAGTAAGCCCTGAAATTTCAAATGCTTCTTACTTTATTATTTACCTCCTCCCACACCACAAGCAACTACTTCCTCCTCACGATATTTCCTTCATTTGGCTTCCAGGACACGATATTCTCCTGGTCTTCTTCTTTCTTCACTGGCCAGTCCTTCTCGGCCCCTTAACTGGTTCATTGACCTCTCCCTGACTTGTAAACTTTGACGTGTCCCAGGATCCAGACTTTAAACCTCTTTTTAAAATATGTGTTTATTTCACTGCATCAGGTCTTAGCTATGGCACTTGGGCTCTTCACTGTCTCATACGAAACAGTGTCTCATTGTCTCATATGAGTCTGTTGTGGTGCACGAACTCTCTAGTCGTGGCACATGGACTTCAGCTGCTCCACAGCATATAGGATCTTAGCTCCCCCACCAGGGATCGAATCTACATCCCCTGCATTGCAAGGCAGATTCTTAACCACTGAACCACAAGGGAAGTCCCTAGACCTCTCTTCTATCTTTATTCACTCCTGGGTGATCTCATCCAGTCCAACGGCTTTAAATATCATCTCTACACTAATGATTCTTGAATTTACACCTTCTGCCCCGACCTCCAGACTCATATGTCCAACTGTCTACTTCACTTCCTCACTTGGATGGTTAATATGCATCTCAAACTTAATCATGGACAAACTAAATTCTGCATTCCTCCCAAACTCGTTCCTTGCCTGGTAGTCCCCATCTTAGGAAGTGGCAGCTCCATGTATCCACTTGCTCAGGCCAAAACTTTGAAGTCATCCTTGACCCTTGTCTTTCTATCAGCACCTCACATTTGGCCTGGTAGCAAATCCTATCAGCTCTTTCTTCGGAATACATACTGGCTCTGACTACCTCTCACCAACTCTACCACTAACCTCCCCTGGTCCCAGCCTCCTGATAGCCTCCTTCCTTTATGGACCACTGCAAGAGATCCTACAAGGCCTGTTTCCTTTTTTGCCCTTCTGTGATTTATTCTCCATGAATAGCCCTTTAATATTTAAGCCAGCAGATGTGACACTCCAGTTCAAAGCTTTCTAACTGCTTCCCATCTGACTTGTCTCAAATCAAAAGTGAATGTGGTCCATTACCTGTCTCCTTCTCCAACCTCACATACACCACCTTCCCCTCTTGCTCACTGCAGTACAGCCACACTGGTGCGCCTACTGTCCCTCGACTAAAGAAGCGCTTTCCCATTTGGGGGGCCTGTGCACGTGTTTGTCCCCCTCCTGGAATGTTCTGCTCCCAGAGATAGCAGCATAGTTGCCTCCCTCCATTCAATCATGTCGCTGAGCCAATAGCACCACCTCAAAGTGGACTTCCCTGGTGTTCCAGTGGTTGAGAATTCATCTGCCAATTCAGGGGACATGGTTCGATCCCTAGTCTGGGAAGATCCCACATGCCGCAGAGCAACTAAGCCCGAGCACCACAACTTCTGAGCCTGCGCACTCTAGAGCCCAGGCCCTGCAACAAGAGAAGCCACCAAAATGAGAAGCCCACGCACTGCAACTGCAGAGTAGCCCCTGCTCACCGCAACTAGAGAAAGCTTGTGTGCAGCAATGGAGACACAATGCAGTCAAAAAATAAAAATAAATAAAAGAAGCCTTCCTTGACCACCATATCTAAAAATGGCACCCACATCATTCTGTAATCCTTGATGCTACAATGATCTCTGTTCATTTCCAAGGCAAACCATTCAATATCACAGTAATCCAAGTCTATGCCCCAACCAGTAATGCTGAAGAAGCTGAAGTTGAACGGTTCTATGAAGACCTACAAGACCTTTTAGAACTAACACCCAAAAAGGATGTCCTTTTCATTATAGGGGACTGAAATGCAAAAGTAGGAAGTCAAGAAACACCTGGAGTAACAGGCAAATTTGGCCTTGGAGTACGGAATGAAGCAGGGCAAAGGCTAATAGAGTTTTGCCAAGAGAACGCGCTGATCATAGCAAACACCCACTTCCAACAACACAAGAGAAGACTCTACACATGGACATCACCAGATGGTCAACACTGAAATCAGATTGATTATATTCTTTAGAGCCAAAGATGGAGAAGCTCTATACAGTCAGCAAAAACAAGACCGGGAGCTGACTGTGGCTCAGATCATGAACTCCTTAATGCCAAATTCAGACTTAAATTGAAGAAACTAGGGAAAACCACTAGACCATTCAGGTATGACCTAAATCAAATCCCTTATGATTATACAGTGGAAGTGAGAAATAGATTTAAGGGACTAGATCTAATAGATAGAGTGCCTGATGAACTACGGACTGAGGTTTGTGACATTGTACAGGAGATAGGGATCAAGTCCATCCCCATGGAAAAGAAATGCAAATATCCACACAAAACTAAAATTCAAAAAGAAACATGCACCCTTAGGTTCATAACAGAACTATGCATAATACGTGAGACATGGAAGCAACCTAAATGTCTGTCGACAGATGAATGGATAAGGAAGATATGGTATGTACAATGGAATACTACTCAGCCATAAAAAAGAAGGAAATAATGCCATTTGGAGCAACATGGATGCAACTAGAGATTATCATATTAATACTAAGTGAAGTAAGTCATAATAGACACTTATCACATAAATGATATCACTTATATGTGGAATCTAAGATAGGATACAAATGAAACTATCCATGAAACCAAAATAGAATTACAGACTTTGAGAACAGAGTGGTAGTTGCCAAGGGGGAGGGGGTTGGAGGAGGGATGGAGTGAGAGATTGGGGTTAGCCAATGTAAGCTTTTATACACAGAATGGATGAACATCAAGGTCCTACTGGATATCACTTTCAATATCCTATAATAAACCATAATGGAAAAGAACATTTTAGAAAGAGTATATATATAATACAAACATGTATAACTGAATCACTGCTGTACAGCAGAAATTAACACAGCAATGTACATCAACAATACTTCAAATTTTTTTTAATCTATTGAATTTTTTTAAGTGGCTTTTGTTTCTATGTCATTTCAGTTATCATGATAGCGGGGGCTGGGCTGAATTGTGCTATAGCAGCTTGATTAAGAGGAGAAGGCAATGGCACCCCACTCCAGGACTCTTGCCTGGAAAATCCCATGGATGGAGGAGCCAGGAAGGCTGAAGTCCATGGGGTCGCTAAGGGTAGGACATGACTGAGCGACTTCACTTTCACTTTTCACTTTCATGCATTGGAGAAGGAAATGGCAGCCCACTCGGGTGTTCTTGCCTGGAGAATCCCAGGGACGGGGCATCCTGGTGGGCTGCCGTCTATGGGGTCGCACAGAGTCAGACACGACTGAAGTGACTCAGCAGCAGCAGCAGCTTGATTAAGAGAGGAGACTCCATAGTTTCCTAGAGGCTCATTCTCTTGTATGATTCCGGGTTAGAGTTTGCCAGAAGTGGAACTTGTGTGAGAACTAACTGCAGGCAGAAGGCAAGCAGGAGTCACTACCATTGGCAGCCCCCACCCCAGCAGATGTAGAGATGGACAGAAACAGAGGTGCCCTGCAGAGGCTAGCTTATCCGACTCTCCCCTGCTCCACCTCAAGCTCGCGTTTCCTACCACCGGCTCCGCTAGCCAACGGCTGACTCAGGCCCTCCACCCGGGGCTTGTCTGTGGCCCCACACAGGCAGGAGTTACACAGAGGCCTCAGCCTCCCATAAACCTCTCCACCAACTCTCCCTTCACCGCCGCACTTGGACAGCTGGATGCGCTTGGCTTCTTGAACTTTCCCGAAACCTCTGATTTGTCCAGTTCTGCCAATGCTTCTGGTAGTGGCTAGTGACTCTCTGATCTTTTGACTCCTCGCTTCTAGACATTCACTCCCCCCGTGCCTCCCACATCAGCAAAAGGATTCATTCTTAGAATATCCACAGTGGCTCTGCTTCCCCGTGCCGTGCCTCCCACATCAGCAAAAGGATTCATTCTTAGAATATCCACGGTGGCTCTGCTTCCCCGTCTAAATCTTGACAACACAATATGGATTTTGCCTTACTTTAAACAAAAACTAACATAAGAAAAGAAATATTCCAGATATAAGGCAGAACTCCACCTCCTTCTATTTAGAATCTCTATGGCCCATGGGTATAGGGGGTAAAGGGACATTATTAAATGACTTGTGGAGTCATATAATATATAATATAATATATATGATATATAATATAACATATGACATATAACATATAATATATATGGGCTTACCAGGAGGTACAGTGATAAAGAATCCATTTGCCAAAGCAGGAGACACAAGAGATGAGGGTTTGATCCCTGGGTCAGGAAGATCCCTTTGAGTAGGAAATGGCAACTCATTCCAGGAGTCTTGCTTGGAAAATCCCATGGACAGAGGAGCCTGGTGGGCTACAGTCCATGGGGTCACAAAGAGTCGGACATGACTGAGCACTCATACACACACAAATAATAATAATAGTGTCCCTTAAATACAGACTGAGGTGAGAAACATGATAGAAAGGAACAACTGAGAAAATACAACTTTATCTTGCTTTTATGAGATGAAACAGATGGAAACAGTAGAAGGGATTGGCAGAGAAGTTGTTTCTGTAGTCCAGAAATTTTCAGTCAAGTTTTACCATAATTCTTTAGGATATAGGGGGTTCAGGATGGGGAACACGTGTATACCCGTGGCGGACTCATGTTGATGTATGGCAAAACCAATACAATATTGTAATTAGCCTCCAATTAAAATAAATAAATTTATATTTTAAAAAAAAGAAAATAATCAGTCCAGTCTCCATTCTCTAAGTAACTATCATCTGTGAATTGAAAGAGAAGGGAGTGATTCTTACCTAGGAAATCCAGGTCTTTAAACATAAAGTATGAAATTACATGTGAATAAAAGCAAAGACAATGTCCAAGGGTTTTAAACATTGTAAAACCCAACAGCCTCCTGGTACTGCTAAGGCGTATAGTCAAGGCTTTAAATGTTAAATAGGTAAGTGTGTCAAAGATCCTCTCCTTTCTCCTCTCAATTCTACCTCCCTCTCTGCAACAATCAGAGAAAGGAAGTTTTAAAAGTTTTCAATAAGAATTTTGAAATTCAACATCCTTGTCTTAGGAGCACTGCACGTATGATGAATAAACACTTGGCTGCATTGTTCTTTCAAAATCAAACTCTCTCCCTCCCTCCTTCCATCTTCACAAGTGAACATTTATCACCCAGTGTCTTTAAAACATGTCCGCTTCAGGTGGCTGGTCACTTGATCAAATAAAAGGTGACAGACTTTGCCAATTTCCTTTCCCTACTCTGAATTAATAAACCGAGCTCACAGAGCAGTAAAATTTTATTTCCACGAAGCAAATATAGATTGCTTTCTCTTTGAGTGCTGTTTTAAAGTCTTCACACTCTTACTTGTGACCCAAGCACCTACCTATATTCTTGCAGCGTTAATGCTGACAGGCCAAAAAATATGAAATGCTGTGAGCCAGCTAGCCCGTGAATGCCTCATTTGCTGTCGGCCACATGAGTGCCCACAGGGGCCAATATACAAGCCAGGTGACCATCAGCTCATCCTCACAGACACAAAGGGGACCTGGGGATCTTCTCTACTCCTGGGATTCCCAAGGACCCAAACTCTTGACCTTGTGTGTAGTTTTTTCTCCAACTTATTGGGTTTACCACTGGAGGCCTGAATTAGTTTCCTGGGACTTCTGTAACATATTACCACAAATTTGGTGGCTTCAAACAACAGAAATTTATGCTCTCACAGCCTGGAGGCCAGAAGGTCAAAATCAAAGTGCCCACAGGCAGGGCTAAATACTTTCAAGCATCTGGTGGTTGCTGGCCTTCCTTGGCTTGTGGCCACGTCATTCCAATCTCTCCCTCCACTACTACACCTTCAACTCTGTGTCTGGCTTCTTTTCTTCTGTCTGTCTCAAATCTCTCTCTGCCTTTCTTTTCTAGGGACACATGTTATTGGAATTTAACTCCCCCCTCACCAGAAAATCCAGGGAGATCTCTGCATCTTAAGATTCTTAATTTCATGTGCAAAGACCTTTTGCCAAATAAGGTCACATTCACAGATTCCAGGGATTAGAAAATGAACATATCTTTGGGGGACCACCATTCAAACCACTATAAGGCCTTGTCTCCCTGGATTCAGAAGTCTTTCTTTTAAGAGATTTCCAACCAATTAATACAACATTGTAAATTAACTATACTTCAGTTTTTTTAAAAAAAAAACACACCATGTATACAATAAACAACAAAGATGTACTGTATAACACAGGGAATAATATTCACTATCTTGTAATAACTATAATGGACAAAAACCTGAAAAAGAATACATATATGTAACTGACTCACTTTGCTGTACACCTGAAACTAACACACTATTGTAAATCAACTACAGCTCAATGAAAAAAAAGAAGTTAAAAAAAGTCTTCGAACCAATCTCCATAGTGCTGTACTCATTAATGTTACCTATTGTATTCAGAGGGCTTCCTTGGTAGCTCAGTGGTAAAGAATTCACCTGCCAGTGCAAGAGATGTTAAGAGTCAGGGTTGATCCCTGAGTCAGGAAAATCCCTTGAAGAAGGGCATGGCAACCCACTCCAGTATTCTTGCCTGGAGAATCCCAGGGACAGAGGAGCCTGGAGGGCTACAGTCCGTGGGGTCGCAAAGAGTTGGACACAACCGAATCGACTGAGCACTCATGCACGCTTTGTATTCAGAAACGCTCCCTAACACCACAAAGGGCTGCATTTCTGTCGAGAAACCCTTTAAAGTGGTTCATCCCAGGTTTCTTTTCTCAGCGCTGTCATCTCTGTATCTTTTTCTCCATCCTCGTCTACCTTCAATCAACTTTGCTGGCTCCCATCTTCCAATTCCCATGGCTAGAAATCCTCCCTACACAGAGTACTGTAGCCTAGGCCACTTCCTCCAAATTTTTGCCTACATATCCATCACCTTTCTCAAATAAAGAATCCTACAGTCACCAGAATCCACTTTTTCTGGTGGTGAAGAAAATGTGTTCAGCAAATTTAGTCCCTCTGAGGATTTTTTAGTATTTGCTTATTGAGGTGAAATTCACATAAAAGAAAGTGAGGGACTTCCTTGGTGGTCCAGTGGCTAAGACTCTGCACTCTCAATACAAGGGGCCCAAGTTCAATCCCTGGTCAGGGAACTAGATCCCACGTGCCACAACTAAAGATCCCACGTGCTGCAAAGAAGATTGAAGATCCTGTGTGCTACTAAGGCACTAAGACTTGGCACAAATAAATGTTTTTTAAAAAGAAAGAAAAAAATAAACTATCTTTAAGTATACAATTCGATAGCACTGAGTACATTCACAGTGTTATGCAGCCATCACCATTATCTAGTTTCAAAACATTTTCATCACCTCCAGAGAAAACCCTTACCCACTAAACAGCCATTCCAATTTCCCCCTCCTCCAGCCCTAGGCAACCACTAATCTACTTCCTGTCTCTATAGACTTGCCTGTTTTGGACACTGCATATAAATGGAATCGTACAGTACGTGGTTCTTCGTGTTTAGCTTCTTTCACTCAGCATCCTTGTTTCTAAGGTTCATCCATATTGTACCAGGTATCCTTCATTCCTTTTTATGGCTGAATAATATTTCATTGTATGGTTAGACCACATTTTCTTTGTCCATTCATCTGCTGAAGGTTAGACTTATTTTTAAGCATTTCTAGTCCATCATCTTCGGAGAAGGCGATGGCACCCCCACTCCAGTACTCTTGCCTGGAAAATCCCATGGATGGAGGAGCCTGGTGGGCTGCAGTCCATGGGGTCGCTGAGGGTCGGACACGACTGAGCGACTTCACTTTCACTTTTCACTTTCATGCATTGGAGAAGGAAATGGCAACCCACTCCAGTGTTCTTGCTTGGAGAATCGCAGGGACAGGGGAGCCTGGTGGGCTGCCGTCTATGGGGTCGCATAGAGTCAGACACGAATGAAGTGACTTAGCAGCAGCAGTCCACCACATTAACCACTCCGCCACATTTTTTAGCATTTCTTATTGCAGAGTTTCATCCATTCGTTTCACAAATATTGACTGAGTAATAACAATGTGCTAGGCACAGGTCAAGGAGCTGGGGATATAGCACTTAACAGAACAGAACACAAATCTCTGCCCTCATGAAGCTTATGTTCCAGTGGGAGAGATAGATTACAAATAAGATAACTAAAATACATAACATGCTAGAGAAAGTGCTAAGAGGGAGAAAGGGTTGGATAGTGACTGGGAGGAATCAGAAGTCACTGGTCATTCTCTGTCTCTGATCAAGGTGCTGGCTGCATGGGTGTGCTCAGTTTGCTCAGTGAGCTCACACTAAAGATTTGTGCACTTTTTATTTTTTTAAAGATTTGTTTTTAATATGGACTATTTTAAAGACTTTACTGAATTTGTTATAATATTGGTTCTGTTTCATGTTTTGGTTTTTTGGCCACAAGACATCTTAGCTCCCTGACCAGGGATTGAACCTGTACCCCCTGCATTGGAAGGCCAAGTTTTAACCACTGGACCGCCAGGGAAGTCCCCACTTTTCTGTACATATATGACACTTCAACACAAAGTTTTCTTAAGCCAATGTGCTTCCACTTCCTTTTAAAAGGGGCTTATTGCACCTGTCTGTGTTGCTGACGCTAACAAAACGCCTGTGTGAAACCAGATGGTTTTGCTAAATCGCTGACCCTGTTCTTGAGTGGGTTTAGAATGCAAGGTGCTGGTTTCAGCACTCTGCCATTCACACATGCCCTTCAGGATTCTGGATCATTCTAGCTCTCTCTGTCTAACCATAACTCTCCATGAACAGCCAGGGTTTACCATGACCTTGTTGGCAACTTCAGCTTATTACTTGATTTGTTTAAAGCACATCTCTGCCACTGTCCTGAGCCCAGTTTGGCTCTTTTTTTCATTGTGACCTTCACAGGAACAAAAATGTTATGTTTGGGGGAGAATGGCTAAGGAAACACAGGAGTGGAGAAGAAGAGCAACAGGTTTAATAAGAGGTAATAATGTTCAGAGGGGAAAGGGTCACCCTTGGAGATCAATTAAGGAAAACAGTTGAGAGTTCAGTGTTCTGTCCAGTACAACTCAACCTAAATCAAGAAGTTGCCCCTCACACACAGTTAAATTGAACTGATTTCGGGAAAAGATGGGTAAATAATAAAAACTGACTTTAAGGACGGTCCCTACCTCCTAAACACGTAGAACGCTTCAGAATTCTAGCCAAAATTCTGTGGCCACAGACGCAAAGTAACTTTACTTTCTCACGATGTGATGAAGGACTCTTCATTCACTGCATGAATTATTACTGATTTAAATCACCTCTTTAAAGTGCTCCTCATTAGAGAAGATGCCCATACCCTTTCTCCTTAGGTGGGCATTTCTGCCTTGTTCTGTCTTAAATAAACTATTTCTCTGTGTGCTCTCCCACGTGTTATGCTGCTACTGCTGCTAAGTCGCTTCAGTCGTGTCCAACTCCGTGCGACCCCATAGACGGCAGCCCATCAGGCTCCCCTGTCCCTGGGATTCTCCAGGCAAGAACACTGGAGTGGGTTGCCATTTCCTTCTCCAATGCATGAAAGTGAAAGTGAAGTCGCTCAGTCGTGTCCGACTCTTAGCGACCCCACGGACTGCAGCCCACCAGGCTCCTCCATCCATGGGATTTTCCAGGCAAGAGTACTGGAGTGGGGTGCCATTGCCTTCTCCGCCCACGTGTTATACTGAGTCTCTAATAATAAACTTTGTATACTTGTTTTTCCAGTTTTCACCTCCTTGAAACATTCTTGCTTTCAAAGGAGGGGAAAGAGTTAGGGCCATTTTGCTTCTTGCCTGGAGCCCCTGGTGGTCTAGCAGCTAGGATTCCTGTTTTTCATCCAGGCTACCCAGATTCAATCCCTGGGCAGGGACCTAAGCTCTCTATCTTCAGGATAGCTCACTGCTGTATCTCTCATCATGACTGAGATGAGTCTGGGATGTAAAGGTAACGATGACATTTACTGACTGAGAGGCTGCTGGACGATGGGGTGGGAGCATGTCCTAGAGGATGAAATTTCAGAGAAGAAGGGGAAGGCATGGAGCTTAGAAAAGTCCTAACCAGAGGGGACACTGATTAATACAAATAGGGAGGAAGTTGGCCAAGGCAGTCAGGAAGAGGCGGGTGGGATTCAGTTAAGAGAGGAGACTGCAGAAACCCTTGATCTTGTTGCAAAGTGGAGAGAAAAGTTTCTTGAGAGATATCTGCTAGCTCCAGGGACCGGGTTGTCAAAAAAGTTGAATTCTGGCCTGGGGCCAGTGCCAAAAAGGGTGAGATACCTAAGATGTCTCCCAGAGCCAGTCAGACAGCCTGAGGGAAAAAGAAGTCAGAAATGGAAATGTCTGACGTACGTATTAAATGGTAGCAAACTGTCTTCAGAGATGAGGCATAGCCCCCCAGATTCACAGACCAAGAAGATCTAGCTCGTCGATCAAACTGCCTCACCTTTTGGAAAGACAGATGTGTTGGTGACCGAAACAGAGCAGGTGGAGCCCTCAGTGAGATTGTGGGGCTGCAGGCTTTAGGCTTTAGAAGAGATAGGCCTTGAAATTCCTCACATCATGTGGCAGAAGAGATAAAAGGCCTCCATAGGGACCCATTACATAGAGCAAAGATCCTCAGAACATTCCTTTCTCAGGTTCTCAGTGAGGGGAGGGAGGTACCATTTTGATATATTGAGTTTTGAAATTATAATCCCAATACCTAAATAGGAAAACATCAGCTTCCCAGGTGGCTCAGTGGGAAAGAATCCACCTGCCAATACAGGAGCCGCAGGTTTGCTGCCTGGGTTGGGAAGATCCCCTGGAGAAGGAAATGGCAACCCGCTCCAGTATTCTTGCCTGGAGAATCCACACGGACAGAGGAGCCTGGTGGGCTACAGTCCATGGGGTCGCAAAAGAGTTGGACATGACTGATGCAACTGAGCATGCACACACTCAAGGTAAACATCACAGATTCCCAGATATTTTTCCTACAGTCATTTTTTCACCTGCGAGGGTTTGGTCACCTCCTAGTAAAAATAAAGCCCTATAGTAATCACAGTGCTTTACAGTCAACAACATACTCTAGATAGTATCTCATTGGATCATCTCCTCAGACCTTGTGAGGAGAGACACCCTAATGGTCCAAGCCTTTGAGAAGTAAGGAGCCCACCAAGAAGGAGGTCATTCTGGAAGCTCCCAGTTACACCAGTTAGGGTCAATACAGTACCCTGAGACTGTGTTCACTCCTAGCTCCAAAGATGGAGGAGATAGACTTGTCATTGGAACCCAAAAGGGAGAAGTCACATAGAGAGGGCTGCCTTAAGAAGAGCTGTGACCTCCTGACAAGGAACACAGGCAGAGTGAGGTGACTCTGCTGGAACAGAGTCAGGGAAATAGATCTCTGACTTCACTCTGCCTCCATCCTTTGTGTTCTTGCTGGGCTCACCAACAGCCAAACCCAAGAAGAAGTCAGGCAGATGAGAACAGGGTGGGAAGAGTATGTCCAAAAGGGCAGCAAGAGCAGTCTGGCACTACTTGAGTGACCAGAATTTTCTTCATTCATTGAACCCTCTTTCCATGACTTTCTTCACTAATTGAACCCTTCTTACATGATTTTCTTCATTCATTAAACACCTTTTATATGCCATGTCATCTTAGTACTTTATCCTCATAAGCCCCAGAGGTAACTGGTAACTGGTGTTATCTCTGTGGTGGAGGCGAAAAAATGGCGACAAAGAGAGGTTAAGTGACTTGGTCGAGGTCACTCAGTTAATAGGTAGGAGGGCCAGGATGGGACCCAAAGTTGCTGACACCAGAGCCTGCTCTCTCAGCCACCACCCTGTGTTGCCTCCACAACACCCTCCAAGCCTCCGTGTGATTAAAACAGTTGGAAGAGTCAAATGAGAGAGGAGAGGAGATGCTCTTCCATTACCGGAGGCCTTGCTCTTGTCACCCTTTGAAACCCCGGAAACAGAAACAGACAGATTGGCTTCAGGGCCTGAGGAACGTGGCCAGTTGCTTTGGTGGGGGAGCAGCTACAGGAGAAGAAAGGAAAGCTGAGCTGAGAACAATGGAAGAACCAGGTACCAGAGACTGACCTGCTTGGAGCAGCAGAGGAGAGGCATGATGAGTCCCCCGGAGCAGCCTGGGACGCCACCAGGGGGAAGGGGGCTGAGGTGGGGAGACCAGCCACGGTGTGCCCTCCGCAAGCTGCCCACAGGGCCACCAGGCCAACGGCTCTGACTTAGTCAGAAGCAGAACTGAACAAGCAAGAGAAAACTATACCTCAAAGACATGCTGCGAGTTTTCAGTAGAGTCAGGGGAATCAGGGTGTCAGCCCAACTCTGCTTGACCCTTGGGGTGCTTATTACTGGTGGTGGGGGGTGAGAGAGGCATTCAACATAACTACTGGCTTTCCCCAGTCCTCTCCATACACAAGCAGACATAGGAAACAAACTTGCAGTTACTAAATGGTAAAGAGGGGAAAGGATAAACTAGGAGTTTGGGACTAAAACATACACACTACTATATATAATATAGTGGTAAAGAATCCTCCTGCCAATGCAGGAGACACAAGAGATGCTGGTTCAATCCCTGGGTCAGGAAGATCCCCTGCAGAAGGAAATGGCAACCCACTCCAGTATACTTGCCTGGAGAATCATGGACAGAGAAGCCTGGCAGGCTACAGTCCAAGGGACCACAGAGAGTCAGACATGCTTGAGTGACTAAGCACAGCACACAGCACATATATAAAATAGATAAGCAGGCTTCCCTAGAGGCCCAGTGGTTGGGAATCCACCTGCCAATGCAGGAAACCCTGGTTCGATCCCTGATCCAGTAGGATCCCCCATGGGGTGGAGCAAGTAAGCCCGTGCACCGCTACGATTGAGCCTGTGGTCTAGGGCCTCAGCTACTGAAGCCTCCGGGCCTAGAGACAGCTTTGCAATAAGAAAAGCCACCGCAATGAGAAGCCTGTGCACTGCAACTAGAGAGCAGCCGACTCTCACCACAACTAAAGAAAAGCCCACGCTGCAACAAAGATCCAGCACAGCCAAAAATCAAAAAGAAATAAATTTAAAAAAATAGATAACCAACAAGGACCTACTGTATAGCACAGGGAACTATACTCAATATCTTGTAATAAACTATAATGGGAAAGAATCTAAAAAAGAATAGATACATACATATGTATAACTCAATCACTTTGCTGTACACTGGAAACTAACACAACATTGTAAATCAACTATACTTCAGTGAAAAAGTGTTTTTTAAAGAAAATAAAAATTAAATCCTACCTTGACCAGTTGAATGATGCAAAGAAGACGCTGTGCTCACCAATTTTGCGTGATTCTTCTACAACTTGAAAAGGACAGCAGCGCCAAGCTCCTGTTTAGTCACACAGGGCTGGGATATGTGTTTTACCCAGATCTTCTTTTTTATCACCAATCACCCAATGAGCAAATATAAGTCCTCTTTCACATAGAAGAATTTGAGGCTCAGGGTTTTTGTTATTTCTCAGGGTCACCTGAGAAGTGTTTTCAAGTCAGGGCCCTTAAACCCCAGCACCCCAGCTCTTTGTTTCAAGGAATTTTAATATATTCTGTGAAATTCAGAAAATGAAATTCAGCAGAAGGTGGTCCCCTTGAAGGAGAAACAAAGTGGCCACCAAAGCCACATAGGGGAGGAAGGGGGCTGTGGCCATCTGAGAATACCTTGGAAATCTTAGAACAGACTGACCGTGAGCCATAAAATGTAGCAATGTGCCTTTCAAAAGGTTTGCCACAACAATCCTTCTTTGTTCTTCTTGCACAGAAGGCACACCAATATTTTGAGCTGCTTATTATGCAAACCTCCAAGCAAACAGAAAAGTAAAGGGCACGACAACCCCCCAACGTGTCCCTCCTCCAGTTTCAATCACCTCTCCTATCTGTTGGGGTTTCTACCACCTTTGAGAACCTGATGAAAACTATGGGCCCCCACCCCCGCCAAGACAATACTCAGACATACCATCCCTCATACCTTTTCAGAGGGGTGTGAACTCCCCAAGGTGCATTCAGGAATTTCCTGGGACACATGGATCCCAGGTTAGGAGCCCTGGCTGCAAGGATACAGTGGTACTGCAGTATGTGGGGACCCCATCAGAAAACTCTGCTGACCCTCCATATAGATTTCCAACAGCTCTGCGTCTCTTGCTTTGCTTCCACCATCATCTCCTGCCTGGATGCCTCTAAAGCCTCCTCGTGATGCAGTGGGTAATCACGAGTCAAATCCATTTCACCTGCCTTCACTAATCAAGGTCGTTTGAAGACTTGCATATCGTCCAAGTGGCAAGTAAGCCACTTGGTGTTAACAACAAGGTGTTCACCAGAATTGTTTTCCAGGAACTTGGAATCAGTTATCTAGGTTGAGCTGAGCTCATTAAGACTGAATAGGACCAGAGATACTTAGTTTTCCTGAGTCTCTCCCTTGTATAGATTATTAAATTTTTGCTTGATTTTTTCCTGTTTAAAAAAAAGAAAGGAAGAGGGGATGTATTATACATAGAGCCGATTCACTTTGCTGTTCAGTAGAAAAGTGAAAGTGAAATCGCTCAATCGTGTCCTACTCTTTGCGACCCCATGGACTGTAGTCTACCAGGCTCCTCCGTCCATAGGATTTTCCAGGCAAGAGTACTGGAGTGGGGTGCCATCACCTTCTCCAGAGTATAGTGGAAATTAACACAATACCATAAAGCAACTATACTCCAATAAAAATTTTTTAAAAAATGATTGGATAGGACCACTGACCCCCTCCCCCCAAACTGGGCATGCGGACACCCGGAAGTGTTCGGCTCAGTGACCTTCTGACATCAGAGGGCCAAAATTTCCACCCCCAGTTCGTGCTAAGAGCAGAAGCCTGTAGCTTAGTAGCTCAGGCCTGTGCAGAACTAGATAACAGTACCTCTTTCCAGTCACCTTTCCCTGTGCCTCGGTGATGGCCTGCTTCTTTATTCTTTATCCCACACATATCTCGAGCCCCTTGCTCCTCTTTCTACCAGCTCCTCGCTTGACTGCCTTGAGAATAAACTCTCTCTTTGCTTCAGACCTGGGCAAAACGATCCTGGTTCAATAACATTAACTAGTCTATGGAGACTTGACTCTTGCCCAGCCCACAGTCAGACCATGTCATTTACTGGCTTGAAGCCCTTGGAAGAGTTCCCATTGCTCTGTGAATGATCTCTCAAGCCCTTACCTCAGCATGCAGGGCACTGAGAGCTTTGGCACCCCTTTGCTCTCATATCTCATTCTTCTCATCTGCTCTCACTACTCACAGGTCACTTAGTCTTTGTAGGGAAGGAAACATAATTTTCCATCCACCCTTCTAGGCTCTTGACTGAGATATTCCCTAACCCCATAGCAATAAAACAGATTAGCAGGAGAAAAAACAAAACACACAGAAGTTGAATAACATGCATACCTCCTGTATACATGAGAGAGAACCAGGAAAACTGAGTAACTCCTGGAAATGGCACAAGCCACCACCTTAAATCCCATCTCCAGCTAAAGACAAAGGAAGATGTTGGGAAGTGGAGGGAGAAGCCAATTACGGCTTCAATCAAAGCTTAGGTAAGGGGGCTTCCCTGGTGGTTCAGCAGTAAAGAATCTGCCTGCCAATGCAGGAGAAATGGGTTCGATTCCTGGGTCGGGAAGATCCCACATGCCTCGTAACAACTAAGACCATGCGCCATGGGAACCACAATTGCTGAAGCCCTCAAGCCCTAGAGCCTGCGCTCTACAAGAGAAGCCGCGGCAATGACAAACCTGCGTGCTGCAACGAAGCGTAGCCTCACTCACAACTAGAGAAAAGCCCACCCAACAATGAAGACCCAGCACAGCCCAGAATAAATAAATAAATTTCAAAAAAAAAAAAAAAAAAAAGGCACAGGTAAGGTTCTAGGGCTGACACATGACTGCCATCTCCATTGCTGAGAGTTTCTAGAGGTTTTAGTCATCCTCCTTTTCCTGGTACTGGAGAGGGCGACACCCTTACAAATGGAGATTTCCCTTATAAATGTAAATGTCTCTTACAAAAGTAACTTCTAGTGGATTTTCAGAGCTTTTCCTATGTCTAAAAATAACCAGCTCAAAAGAATTCTTACGCTAAAGAGGCATATTTTGAGGTGGTAAACGCTGCTCCCCTTCACCTACCAACAATTAAAACATGCCAAGCTCTTCCCCTGCCTCCGGTCCTTTGCACTTACTGTCTCCCAAGCCTATAAATCAAATTTTCCCGCTATTTCACACACAGCTGGCTCGCTTGTATCTCATCTTAGATATCACTCCTTTCGTTACCACCCTAGTCAGAGTAATTTGCACTACTCCCCCACCCCCCCACCAACGCACACCCTGATTCTACATCACAATGTTCTATTTTCTTCACAGCACTTCCTATAGCTGCAGTTGGATTCAGTTAATCACTGGCCATCTCCCAAGTAGGTTCTAAGCTCAAAATAGCAGGCCCTAGATTTCTTAACCCTACTACCATCCTACACTCAGAGCAGTGCCTGCCATAGATTAAGCACTCAGAAACTATTTGCGCTTATTGTTAAACTTGCCTTCTGTCAAGATTAGTCATGATCAGCCCCTTAGGACATTGTGTCAAGTTTGGTTTCCTGGATAAAGGAAACTGGTGAAGAACCTGAAGATGTAGGAGGAGCAAAGGTAAATGGATTAATCAGCTTGCTGCTACTGCTGCTCAGTCGCTTCAGTCCTACCTCGTGTCCGAGGCAAGAACCTCTCTGTCGCTTTGACTTCTGAGAGAGTAAGGTCTGTTGTACTCAGTTGTATGTCCAGGGCCCACTAAGGCAATTTGGATATGCTGCTGCTGCTAAGTCGCTTCAGTCATGTCCGACTCTGTGCGACCCCAGAGACGGCAGCCCACCAGGCTCCCCCGTCCCTGGGATTCTCCAGGCAAGAACACTGGAGTGGGTTGCCATTTCCTTCTCCAATGCATGAAAGTGAAAAGTGAAAGTGAAGTCGCTCGGTCGTGTCTGACTCTTAGCGACCCCACAGACTGCAGCCCACCAGGCTCCTCCGTCCATGGGATTTTCCAGGCAAGAGTACTGGAGTGGGATGCCATGTATGGTGAGCAGTAAACTGGAGATTTGTACAAAATGCCTTTGGAGTATCAAATAAGAAGTAATGGGTTCTGTCTGGGGAAGGTAGGAAAGGCTTCACCAAGGAGGTAACTTTGACTTGAAAACTGAGTAAACTGTGATCATTTCGAAATGTATAGAAATACCAAATCACAATGCCATGTAATAAGAACTAACGTAGCATTGAAGCTCAATTATCCTTCAAAAACAAACTCATAGAAAATGAAATCAGATTTGTGGTTACCAGAGACAGGGGATGGGGGGAGAGTGGGATGGATGAAGATAGTCAAAATATACACACTTTTAATTACAAAATAAATGAGTACTAGAGATGTATATGGCAACCCACTCCAGTATTCTTGCCTAGAGAATCCCATGGACAAAGGAGCCTGGTGGGCTACAGTCCATGAGGTCGCAAAGAGTTGGACACGACTGAATGACTAAAACACACACACACACACACACACACAGATATATTACACAACATGATAAATATAATTAACACTGCTATATGTTATATATGAAAGTTAAGAGGGTAAATCCTGAGAGTTCCCATCACAAGGAAAAAAATGTATATTTTCTCTGTTTCTTTAATGTTGCATCTGTTGGGTTGGCCAAAAAGTTCATACGAGTTTTTCTGCACAATGGGATAGAAAAACCGAACGAACTTTTGGGCCAACCCAATATATGCACTGATGGATGTTCACTAAACTTACTATAGTAATCATTTCATGATGTTGTATGTCAATTCCATCTCAATAAAACTGGAAGAAAAAAATTTTTTAAAGAAAGATAAATATGAGTTCACCAACTGGAAATGCAGGGTAAAGCATTCCACACAACAGGAACAGAAGTCCATGGGTTGCTTCTCCCTTTCTTTTCCTTGCAATTTATTCATTGAAGAAATGGAGTCATGTCGCTTATGGAAAGACCTGTTATGCTAGGTTTTGCATTTTATATACCCAGGGTGTCCTTAACAGGTTCATCTTGCCCTTCTATTTAATATATAATAAATTTTATATATAAATTTATATATTTTCTATAAACTGGTAGTGGAATCTCAGAGAAGGCAATGGCACCCCACTCCAGTACTCTTGCCTGGAAAATCCCATGGATGGAGGAGCCTGGTGGCTGTAGTCCATGGGGTCGCTAAGAGTCGGACACGACTGAGCAACTTCCCTTTCACTTTTCACTTTCATGCATTGGAGAAGGAAATGGCAACCCACTCCAGTATTCTTGCCTGGAGAATCCCAAGGATGGGGGAGCCTGGTGGGCTTCCGTCTATGGGGTCGCACAGAGTCAGACACGACTGAAGCAACTTAGCAGCAGCACTGGAATCTAGAGTTTTATCAGAGACAGATTTTTTGAAAAGAATATTTCATAGGTGATGTTGTAAATATCTATCAGGAGGTATATAATATCTCCTTTTTTGTGATATGGTGGCCATCAATGATCAATTCCTAGATCCATTGCTTCATTAACTATTATTATGTGGAAAATAATGATGTTCTAATTCAAAAGTTCTCAAATTTTAGACTCAGAATTCTTAATAGTTATTAAGGATCCCAAAGAGCTTTTGTTTACGTAGTTTATAGCTTCTGATATTTACCATGTGCAATATTAAAACTGAGAAATTTTAGAATGTTTGTATTAGTGAATTTAAAAATAACAGTAGTAAGCATAATATAAATAGCATATTTTATGGAAAATAACCATTTTTTTCTTTTTCCAAAAGAAAGATAATTAGTGAAAAAAGTGGCACTGTATATTTGTATAAATTGCTTTAATGTCTGGCTTACTAGAAGAAAGTGAGATTCTCATATCTCCTATATTCAATCTGTTGTCATATGTTGATTTGGCTGAAGTATATTTGATGGAAGAATACCCAGCCTCATACCAATCTGTAGTTTAGAAAAGGCCGGAGCATTTCAATAGCCTTTACAGATAATCGTGGGCATACTTTTTAGGAAGAAATGGTAATTTCTTCAAGGATACTTGCGATGTGGAATCTGAAACCACATCAATGTACTTTTCATAACCTGTTTCATTAAAATCTATCTTGTACTTTGAGTGGATCTTTCACCCATCCATGATTTTGTAACATCATGCATTAGTCATTTCAAAAATATTGGTTCACTGAGTTATGCAAATGTTGACACATCTCATTACACAATATCCCCCAAATCACATTTGTTAATATCACCAAGAGTCTCATCTGAAAAGTCTTTAAATATTGACAAGATATTAAACTCACAGGGGTGGATACAAGTTTCCAAAATTCCAATTTTCACTTGAAAGCTTGACTTTTATCACTGGCAATAAATACTGCCAAGTTGTTTTTCTTGAACTGGCAAGGTTCACATCTTAATTTTCAAGAAAAAGTCTGCCAGATACCTCTGTCTGAATACCCATAGTTTGCCTGTCAGTAAAAATAGCTTTCCACCAAAAAAAAAAAAAAAAGTGGCTAGTTCAGCTCTCCACTCAAATAATTGCACAATCGCTTTTCCTGGAGACAGCCATCATAGTTCAGAGTGTAGCAGAAATGCCTGGTGCAGACTGTCCATTTCATCACACAGAATATTATAAAGACACATATTCAAGGGTTGATTTAATAAAATTAATACTTTTTACTACTTCAGCAAAGACACCCTTAAGTGAAACTTGTGATTTTTTTTTTTGAACATGGCAGTAAAAAATAAGTGACCACTAAGACAAGGAATACAACTGCCTTAACTCATGTTAAAGCACTAGTGGTTTTAGCTTTTCCACCATTAGCGCAGTGTCAACCTAGTGAAAAAGGTAAATCAAATCTTAATAATATTATGAAAATAGTTTTGACTTCATGGATCCCTGAAATGATCCAAGGAGCCATACTTTGAGAATCACTGTTCTATCATTCCTTCTTCATTTTTGTTTATATATTTCAATATATAAATATATATATTTTTTAAGTCGCTGATCTCTTAAATTCAAACATATTTTAACAACCCTGCATTATTCCTTGCCCTCCCCCAACATTTATTGGTTTTTTTTTTTGCTTTTTTTTTTAATTTAATTTAATTTTATTTTATTTTTAAACTTTACATAATTGTATTAGTTTTGCCAAATATCAAAATGAATCCACCACAGGTATACATGTGTTCCCCATCCTGAACCCTCCTCCCTCCTCCCTCCCCATTCCATCCCTCTGGGTCGTCCCAGTGCACCAGCCCCAAGCATCCAGTATCGTGCATCAAACCTGGACTGGCTGGGCATTCACACTGAGGAAACCAGAAGGGAAAGAGACACGTGTACCCCAATGTAAAATATCATTTATTGGTTTTGACATCACATTTTGCATTGTTTTTTTATACACTCCTTAACTACTTATTCGGAGAAGGCAATGGCACCCCACTCCAGTACTCTTGCCTGGAAAATCCCATGGACGGAGGAGCCTGATGGGCTGCAGTCCATGGGGTCGCTAAGAGTCGGACACGGCTGAGCGACTTCACTTTTCACTTTCATGCATTGGAGAAGGAAATGGCAACCCACTCCAGTGTTCTTGCCTGGAGAATCTCAGGGACAGGGGAGCCCAGTGGGCTGCCGTCTATGGGGTCGCACAGAGTCGGACACGACTGAATCGACTTAGCAGCAGCAGCAGCAGTAACTACTTATTATGGATATAGATTTTACTTTTGTTTTTTAATCTTCCTACTGGTTTTCTGTGGTTAATTTACTACCTGTGCTGTATATTTGCCTTTACCAAGGAGATTTTTTTCCTTTCATAATTTCCTGTCTCTAGTTGCAGCCTTTCCTTTTTAGCTTTGAGAAGTCCCCTTAACATTTCTTATAGAGCTGGTTTGATGGTGCTGAACTCTTTTAACTTTTGCTTATTTGTAAAACTTTTGATCTCTTCATCAAACTGGAATAAAAGCCTTGCTGGTTAGAGAATTCTTAGTTGTAGGTTTTCTCCTTTCAGTATTTTAAATATATTGTGCTACTCTCTTGGCTTGAAGAGTTTCTGCTGAAAAATCAGCTGATAGCCTTATGGGGGTTCCCTTCTACATAACATGTTGCTTTGCCCTTGCTGCTTTTACTTTATTTATTTTGGGCAGCAATGCAAAAGCATGTGGGATCTTAGTTCCCTGAACAGGGATAAAACCCGCATTCCCTGCATTGGAAGCAGGGAGTCTTAACCATTGGCCCACCAGAGAAATCTCCCCCCCACCGACCCCCTGCTTCTTTTGGTGTTCTCTCTTTATCCTTAATTTTTACCATTTTAATGACAATCTGTCTTGGTGTTGTTCTCTTTGGGGTGATCCTATTTGGGATTCTGTGCTTCTTGGACCTGGATGCCTGTTTCTTTTCCCATGTTAGGGAGGTTTTCAGCTATTATATCTTCAAATATGTTCTCTGCCCCTTTCTTTCTTCTGAGACCCTACTAACATTGCATTAATGGTAATGTTACTGTATTTGACGTTGTCTTAAAAGTCTCTTAAACTGTCCTCATTTCTTTTTATTCTTTCTTCTTTTTTAATTTTCCACATCAGTGATTTCTGCATAGAAAATTCTAAAGACACCACCAAAAAATTTCTAGAGTTTGTCAATGAATTTGGTAAAGTTGCAGGTTGCAAAATTGATATATAGAAATCTATATCATTTCTATACACTAACAATGAACTATCAGAAAGAGAAATTAGGAAAATAATCCCATGTACATTGCATCAAAAATACCTAAGAATAAATCTAAGTTGGTAAAAGATCTGTAATCAGAAAACCGTAAGACACTGATGAAAGAAAGTGAAGAAGACACAAACAGTTGGAAAGATATACTGTGTTCATGGATTAGAAGAACTAATATTGTTTAAATAACCCTACTACCCAAAGCTAGAGATTCATTGAAATCCTTATAAAATTACCAATGGCAATTTTCACAGAACAAGAATGAATCATTCTAAAGAAATGGAAACACAAAAGACCCCAAATAGTCAAAACCATCTTGAGAAAGAAGAACAAAGCTGGATATATCACATTCCTTGACTTCTACAAAGCTACAGTAATCAAGACAGTATGGTACTGACACAAAAGCAGACAGACTAGTACAACAGAATAGAGAGCCTGGAAATAAACCCACACAGTCATGGCCAATTGACGACAAGGGAGGCAAGAATAAACAATGGAGAAAAGAGGGTCTCTTCAATAAGTGGTGCTTGGAAAACGGGTCAACTACAGGTAAAATAATGAAATTAGAACATTTTCTCACCATATGCAAAAATAAACTAAAAATGGATTAAAGACCTAAATGTAAGACTGGAAATAAAACTCCTAGAAGAAAACATAGGCAGAACACTCTTGGACACAAATAATAGCATTTTTTTGGGGATCTGTCTCCTAAGGCAAAGGTAACAAAAGCAAAAATAAACAAGTGGAATCTAATTAAATGTAAAAGCTTTTGCACAGCAAAAGAAACTGTCAATAAAATGAAAAGACCGCTTACTGAGTGGGAGCAACATGTGCAAATGATATGACCGATAAAGGGCTAGTATCCAAAATACACAAACAATTCATGCAACTCAACATCAAAAGAACAAACAGCCCAATGAGTAAATGAGCAGAAGAACTGAATAGACATTTTCCCAAAGAACATACAAACTGCTAACAGATACATAAAAAGATGCTCAACATCACTAATAACCAGGGAAATGCAAGTCAAAACCAGAACGAGATATCGCCTCACACCTGTGTGAATGGCTGTTATTAAAAATGCAACAAATAAGTGTTGGTGAAGATGTGGAAAAAAGGGAACCCCTCGGTACTGTTGCTGGAAATGTACATTGGTGCAGCCACTATAGTAAACAATATGGCGATTTTTCAAAATATTAAAAATAGAACTACCATATGATCCAGCAATTCCACTCCTGGGTATTTACCCAAAGAAAACAAAAACACTAACTAGAAATGCCGCATCGCTAGGTTCATTGCAGTACTGTTGACAACAGCCAAGATACAAAGCAACAGATGAATGGATAAAGAAGATGTGGTATAAAAAATAAAGAAAAAAAAGAAAGAAGATGTGGTTTATGTACACAATTGAATATTACTCCACCATAAAAAAGAACAAAATCTTGCTATTTGTGACAACATGGATAGACCTAGAGAGTATTATGCTAAGTGAAATAAGTCAGACGGAGAAAGACAAACACTTGATGGTTTCACTTGTAGGGGGAATCTAAAAAACAAAACAAATGAACAAATAGAGCAAAACAGAAGCAGAGTTATGGATACAGAGAAGAGGTGGTTGCCAGAGGTGGTGAGGAAAAAAAAGAAATAGGTGAGGGACACTAAGAGGTACAAATTTCCAGTTGCAAAATAAATGAGTCACAGGTATGAAATATACAGTGTGGGAAATATACTCAGTAACTATGTAATATCTTTTAAAAAATAAAGACCTTGATTTCGTTAAATATACTTTTTCTCTTCTATGCTGAAAATCTTGGTTCCTAATGATATTACAACAGTTAATTGTAAGTCTTATACTACTAAATATATTTAACATATATTTAAATTTAATAAATAGTTATAAGTAAATATAATAAAAATTTTAAATTAAATATAATTTAATAACTATAATATACATGGATCACAATAAACTGTGGAAAATTCTGAAAGAGATGGGAATACCAGAACACCTGATCTGCCTCTTGAGAAACCTATATGCAGGTCAGGAAGCAACAGTTAGAACTGGACATGGAACAACAGACTGGTTCCAAATAGGAAAGGAGTACGTCAAGGCTGTATATTGTCACCCTGTTTATTTAACTTATATGCAGAGTACATCATTTGAAACGCTGGGCTGGAAGAAGCACAAGCTGGAATCAAGATTGCCGGGAGAAATAGCAATAACCTCAGATATGCAGATGACACCACCCTTATGGCAGAAAGTGAAGAGGAACTCAAAAGCCTCTTGATGAAAGTGAAAGAGGAGAGTGAAAAAGTTGGCTTAAAGCTCAACATTCAGAAAATTAAGATCATGGCATCTGGTCCCATCACTTCATGGGAAATAGATGGGGAAACAGTGGAAACTGTGTCAGACTTTGTTTTTGAGGGGCTCCAAAATCACTGCAGATGGTGACTGCAGCCATGAAATTAAAAGACTCTTACTCCTTGGAAGGAAAGTTATGACCAACCTAGATAGCATATTGAAAAGCAGAGACATTACTTTGTCAACAAAGGTCTTTCTAGTCAAGGCTATGGTTTTTCCAGTGGTCATGTATGGATCTGAGAGTTGGACTGTGAAGAAAGCTGAGCGCCGAAGAATTGATGCCTTTGAACTGTGGTGTTGGAGAAGACTCTTGAGAGTCCCTTGGACTGCAAGGAGATCCAACCAGTCCATCCTAAAGGAGATCAGTCCTGGGTGTTCATTGGAAGGACTGATGCTAAAGCTGAAACTCCAATACTTTGGCCACCTCATGTGAAGAGTTGACTCATTGGAAAAGACCCTGATGCTGGGAGGGATTGGGGGCAGGAGGAGAAGGATGAGATGGCTGGATGGCATCACTGACTCGATGGACATGAGTCTGAGTGAACTCCGGGAGTTGGTGATGGACAGGGAGGCCTGGTGTGCTGCGATTCATGGGGTCGCAAAGAGTCGGACACGACTGAGCGACTGAACTGAACTGAACTGAACTGAACAAATGTATAGTATTACCAGAAAAAAACATATATTATTTTAAATATATATACTTACTATAATATATATATATAATATTCAGTTTAAGATTTTTTTATTGTATTTCCTTTTTATTAGGGTATAGCCCAGTAGAAACTTAGAGTCAAATTTACCATCTTTTGAACTTCACTTGAAATCATTTGTCTCCACATGATTAAGCCATTAACTGAGTACATAGATCCATTTATTTCATGTTGCTTTGGATTTTTAGATATCGCTTTTTAAAATTTTTAAATTTAATTTTGCTTTATAATTATGTAAAGTATTGACATGGTTCTAAGGTTACATCTCTAATTCAAAGTATCTTCAGAAAAAAATCTAGGTTCTATCTCTCCACTATTTCCTTCTTCCTTCCATAGGTAACAGTTTATTTATTTTATGATCTATCCTTTACATTGTCTCCTAAAAATATAGGTCCTGTTTGGGGAGGAGTGTGGGGTGGAGGGAAAGAAAAATATAGGTACATACATATTTGCATTCTTCCCCCTTTCTATGATAAACTATGTTCTTTTATTTTTCCACTTTACTTTCTTTTTACTTAACATTAAATCCCGGGAGAATACGTTATAGCAATGCATAAAGATATTCTTTGTTTTCTCCTATATTTAAATAGTATTCATAGTTGGGGACTTCCCTGGCGGTTTGGTGGTTAAGACTCCGAGCTTCCACTGCAGGGGGCATGGTTTCATCCCATCCTTGGTCATGGAACTGATCCTGCATGCCAGGCAGTGCAGCCAAAAAAAATTAGTATTCATTGTGTAGATGTATCAGAATTTATTCATCGAGGCTCCCAAAAGTCATTTGCATTGTTTCTAGTTTCTTGCTATTATAATTAATGTTGCAATAAATATTTGTGCTTTCATTTTTTTATAGTGTACCCTTGGGATAGATTCATATAAGAGAGAATATCAAAAGAAAATGTCAAACTTTTGGATTTTTGCTAACCTGGTAGAGAAAAGATACCTCAATGTAGTTTTAATTTGCATTTCTATTATGAGCAAGACCAAGCTCTTTCCATATGGTAAAGAGATATTTGCACTTGTTTTTCTTAAATTGATCATTTTTATCTTTAGCCTGCTTTCTAGAATTGTCTTTTTCTTCCCTATTTTTAAAAGTTTATCATACATTAGGAATAGTCCCCCTTTATCTGTGCTCCAAGTTGCAAATATTTTTTCCCATTTTGTCATTTATGTTTTTATTCTATCTAAGCTGTTTGGGGGTTGGTTGTTGGTTTTGCATGCAACAGTTATATTTTTATTGAAGTGTAGTTAACTTATAATGTGTTAGTTTTAAGTGTACAACAAAGTGATTCAGTTATACACGTATATGCATATATATGCATTCTTTTTCATATTCTTTTCCATCATAGGTTATTACAAGATATGGAGTAGAGTTCCCTGTGCTATACAGTAGATCCCTATTGCTAACCTACTTTATATATAGTAGTCTCTATCTGCCTGTGTGCTCAATCGTGTCCGACTCTTTGCGACCTCATGGGCTGTCACCCGCTGGGCTCCCCTGTCCATGGGTTTATCCCAGCAGGAATACTGAAGTGGATTGCCATTTCCTTCTCCAGGGAATCTTCCCAACCCGGGGATCGAACCCGTGTCTTCTGAGGCTCCTGCATTGGGAGGTGGGTTCTTCGGCTACCAGGGAAGCCCATATATAGTAATGTGTATGTGTTAATCCCAAACTCCTAATGTAGCTCCCCTCCCCAATCCGTCCCCTCCCCGCATCCCCTCTCCCCTCCCCCCCGCCCCGTCCCCTCCGTCCCCTCCGTCCCCTTTGGTGACTATAAGTTTGTTTTCTATGTCAACAACAGTTTTATTAATGTCGCCACGTTTGTCTGTTTTTTTCCTCGTGGCAATTGTATTTTGAGTCATAGTTGTCAAAGATTTTTATAAGGCAGCAGTGCTACTTTTAAGTGTGATCCTCAGATCAGCAACAAAGTCTGCATTTCTAACAGATCTATTGAATCAAACTCTGCATTTTAACAAGATCTCCCTAGGTAGTTAATTTGCACATTCAAATTTGAGAAGCCCGATTCTAGAGAATTTCACTCGTTTCATCTTCTAGAACTAGTGAGGGGGATGACTAGTTCTTAATTGGAAATCATTGGTGAGCTCTTATCCACAGCTGCTGAGGAAAAACAATGAAGAAAGAGGCCAACACCAGCAAAGGGTATAAATGGAAGGCTGTCTTGATAACCAATATTATAAATTCAGAGAAGAGAATCTTCTATTAAAATGGTCTTTAAAAACATACCTTTTGTAGTGCTACGATTATTTGATTGACTTATCAATCTCTCATTTTCTGAAATATCTGTGGACAATATACCAGTGAAAAGAGGGCTTTGGTTATTTTCCAAATGAATAGCACTGTCTCCCGCTGTTAAGCTTTTCACAATTCTCATGACCATGGACTTTGCAGAGGATAAAATAAACCTCTTCAAGCCTTGCTGCAGTGCACAAGCAAATTCTGTCCCTCTCCCACAAGCTGCAAAGATGGTCATGTGACCTACGCTCACTATCTGGGCGGATAAAAGATTCCCCAGAAAGATTCTTGTCGTGCCTCTGTAACTAGCACCATGTAGCTGTTTGTCAGTAATTTTCATTTCTGCCAGAATGTGTTATCCCATCTCCTTTGCCAATGGGTTATGTAGAATTTACTCAATAAAAATAAACACACTGGAGAATTAGATCTTGACTCAGCTGTTTATAACAGCTTTTTGCATTTTTCATTGTCTTGGAATGCAAAAAGGTTTTACAGGAATGATTAAAGCAGGAATCAGCCATGATAATATTGTGTTGTCATTCATTTTTAATACACGGGCTTGTACTCAAGAGCCACCCAGAGTTCCAAACACTGCTAGAGAGAAAACTAACCATTTTAAAGTCCAGAACTGGGCCTGTGGACATGAGGAGCATGTATCAATTTGACAAGTGACTTCTTGCTCTAGTTCTCTTTTGACTTTTGTAGTATTTCTGAGGCAAAATTCTTAAAATTTAGTATATCACTTTAAATCTAGATTTTAGGTTCAGAGAACATTTTAAAAACTGTGGAAAAACGCTTCATAAACTATAAAGCATCATCTTTATTTTGGTTATTGTAGTGGGATTATGTTTCACATTTCAGCTTTATAAAAGACAGGAAGCCTAACATTTTGAATAATGAACGTTACTTGCTTAATGAATCTCCCTAAATAAAGTGGCAGCTTTCCACAGTTTCATGGAAGGAATAATCAGCTTGACTCTGCCATACCTGGTGACCTATGCTTGTAGGAACTATTTCCATGACATATTTTTGTGTAGTCATAGCATCAACTTTTTCCACAGTGCCAGTAATTGCTAGTTATTCTCTTAAATTGGTAATGGTAATGTAAACTGGTATAACCCTAGAGGTTAATTTTGTAAAATTTATCAAAATTACAAATGCATACATCTTTTGATCCATCAATTCTAGTTCTAGAGATTCATCCTACAGAAATATTTACACATGCAAAACAATGTATGTACAAGATTATTTCGAAGAGCAAGGCTTAAAAACAACCTAAATACCCATCAGTGGGAGGCTAAGTTACATAAATTACAGTACATCTATGGAATACCATGCATCTGTGAAAACAAATGAGGAAGCCTTCTTTGTAGTGATTTGGAAATATATTCAAGATATATTGTTAATGGGAAAAAGTAAGGAACAGAAGAATATAGTATGCTACCACTTAGGGAAAAGGGTAACATTATATATACAAGTTCAAACACCAAAAAGAAAATATGTAAACATAAAGAAATATATATCTATATTATATATAGAGATGTATATACACACAAAAAGCAAATAATATTGTTGTATAGAGGAAAGCTAGATGTCTGGGGAGTGCAGAGATGTGAAGGAGACTTTTCATTACGGACTCTTTTACACTTTGAATGCAGAACCATGTGAATCTATTACTTATTCAAAATGTTTAAAAAGACAATATATACATCTGTACTTGTCTATTTCCTTTTAAAACACAGTTGCCTATAGATAGTGGAGTCTGACCATTTGGCCATGTTGCCACCCTTTTGCTTCTTGATGGCTGGAAAATTTCTTCACCAGAGTCACTTCTCTGTTATGTGTGACCCGGCTGATAGCCCACCTCTTCCCACAGCTCCATCCACTTTGACCCATACACAGGCTCAGACTGACTGCAGCCCTAGGACCAAACATCCCCCTTGGATAAGGAGGTGATAGAAGGACGCCCCTGGTGGTCTAAAAGGCTCGGGGCTCCACCGCAAGGTACCACAGGTTGGATCCCTGGTCAGGGAAGTTCCGCAGGCCGCACAACGTGGCAAAAAAAAAGTGGCAAAAGACCCCAGCACCAAGTTGACCCAACTGTTATTTGACTCTTACATGAGGACCAGTAAGGGAATGCACACGTTGTTCCTGACATGTGGTCACCTTCCTTATCCTGGATATCCAACCCTCACTGTTGATAATATGTTCTCCATAGGACTGCATCCTGCCAGGCTTTTGTCAGTACCAGTTCCAGGAACTGAAGCCTTTGCATCTGCTAGCAGATGTCCCTTAAATAGACTCCCTGTTGGCCTGCCTGCCTCAGTCTCAGAACACTGCCTTCCTCTAGAGCCTTGGTCACCAAGTTCTGCCCTCTGGTTGAGAAACCTCATTCCTCTGTTCCCATGTTTGGTCCTCCCATGCTTACCATTTTATTTGTTTTTCCCTGTCAGACTCAAGAATGGTAATAATACTAAAGAGACTGACAGGGAAAAACAAATAAAATGTACCATTATGACTTCCGTGCTGTGGTAGACCTGCTGGAACGAATTTTATCTTTGCGCCTGGAACTAGGATACAAGGGCCAAGGTTCAGCCTGTCCCCTCCCGGTCTGTCTCATCTCATTGCTCAACACCAGACAAGCTGGACACTGAAGCAACTACACTGTTAAAAAAGTGACCCTTACTGGAGGGTCTTCTGTGCTTCCTCTGAAATTTAGTCTGATTGAAGTTTTGTTTAAATATCTCTAATCCCTCAGTTTTTCATTGGCAATAGACACATTTAATGGAGGCTTAAGATTTCAACTTTTAAGGACAATGCCAAGAAACAGATTAACTATAATCACTCACCATCACAAGAGATTAGTAGAAACCACGGAAGGTATTACAGGGCTTAGAACACTGCTTCTCAAACTTTAGTGTTTATCAGAAGGGAGAGCTCATTAAAGCGGAGTGCTGGGCCCCACTTCCTGATGTTCTGAATTGGTATGCAGTATGCCTAGGCTGGGGCCAAGAATTTGCACTTTTTAAAAGTTCCCAAGTGATGGTTAACGCTGCTGGTTCAGGTATAGAGGTTAAGATGAGAAAACTGAAATATAGAGGGATTATGTGGCTTGCTCAAGGTCCCATAGCTAACACGTAGTGGAATCAGAATTTTGAACCCAGGTATTTTTACTCCAGAATCATCACTACATCACTGCAGTCTTTTTGGTGAAAACAAACAAAAAATACAACACAAACAAACTTCAAATCTAAAGCAAAACATCATAATTTCAGAAGGATCATTGTGGTTTCATGCTATTAAATATACTGATTTTTTGGCAACATCTATTTTTTCAGCAGCCTGATATTCTCTAACGCTATTAACCATTAAACGTGTTTCCTCAAGAGTTTTAATTATTTTCAACTTAGAAGAAAAGTATTTATTGACCATCTGGTATAGTATCCAGGGATAGTAATCATCAACAATGCACTTCAGAGAAGCCTCTACTCCACTCAGCAAAATAGCAAGTAATTTAAATTGTTTCTAGTTGAATTTTTAACAGTTTAATGCAAAGCTATAATTTCATTAGCAATGATTCTGTTGAACCGAAAACGTTTCATGGGATCTTTTCTACATTCCTCACAGTGGAATCTATATGCATTTGTAAAATTTGAAGTAAGACATGCAAACAAGTCAGCAACTGTCCTTACACTTATAATCATGAGTCTAGCCAGGTACTTACTCTATCAATTACAAGACTAGAAATAGTCAACTACAATTCCTTCCCCTAAAAAAGTGCCAGAGGTATGGCATTATCATAAAGCAGAGCAAAAATCTTTAACGTATCACTAAATTTTACTGACATGTGACCAAAAGAGTCATCCACACAGATAATGTGAAAAAAATATAATTATCACTTGCTTTAAGATAATCTCTTATCTACTGATATACCATATATCTTATAATGTGTCATTTCAACTGGCTTCCTCATCCTTGCCGCTAAGAAATGGTTCTGCCTCTGCCACAGCGTTTTTTCTTTACTTTACAATAAAAGCATCATAATCATTTAGACTGAAAAGCTAGTTAGCTTAGAAGACAAAGAGAAATGCTCTTGACACACCAGTGAACTATAGATAGGCAGGCTCTCTAGGTACTTGCAAACTTTGTTCCATTCCAACAAGGGGCATCAGTAACAAATTTAACAAGTGTCCTCATTGGTGAAATGGAGATTCTGAATTATTCAAGGCAGTTTTCCCGATAAAGTGATCTATTGTGATACCAATTACATGTGTGTGTTCATATATTCATCATACTATGTAACTAGATCTAGTAATACTTAGAATATTAGACTTCAATGAAACTGCAAAACAAACAGAATGCTTTATTACTGGATAAACCATTGGAATAGAGCTTAATAATTTAGAACATATATGCAATTTCATTCTCAATGTTGTTCAGGACACCAAGCTGCAAAATAAGATTTGTGGCTATGTACCATGATACAGTAGACAGAATTCTTCTAAGAGTTGCAGAAATCTGAATTGATATCCCAAGCATATAGAATGAAATGCTATTCAATATATGGCTAGGCAAAGAACAACTTCGGATGAAGGAACTTCCAAAAGTTGTATTCAATCAATTTCTAGAGTTTACACAGGATCAGGGATCTTCAAGTTCTTAACAGTCTGAGTAGAGAAACTTTGATCCCAGAAATATCATACCTTAGGAGTATAGCTAATCTAGACCTAAAGAAAAGGCTATTCTAGACCAACCTTAAAAATTCTTAAAAGAAAGTCTTGAAGGGATCAAGCTGATCTACAAATAAAATAACTATCTGCCAAAACAAGTCCAATAGTATTTAAAGTAATATGGCAAATTCTAAGACTCAAAAATGTAAAATTTATAATGCCTAAAATCCAATGAGAAATTACTTAGCATGCAAAGAAATAGAAAACATGACCCATAAGGAGAAAAATTAGTCAATAGAAACAGAAAGAGGAATTACAGAATGATAGGGCTAATGGACAACAGTGATAAAACAGCTATTGTAAGTATTCCCCATATGCTATGCTGTGCTATGCTATGCTAAGTCACTTCAGTCATGTCCGACTCTGTGTGACCCCATAGACGGCAGCCCCCCAGGCTCCGCCGTCCCTGGGATTCTCCAGGCAAGAACACTGGAGTGGGTTGCCATTTCCTTCTCCAATGCAAGAAAATGAAAAGTGAAAGTGAAGTCGCTCAGTTGCGTCCGACTCTTAGCGACCCCATGGACTGCAGCCCACCAGGCTCCTCTGCCCATGGGATTTTCCAGGCAAGAGTACTGGAGTGGGGTGCCATTGCCTTCTCCAAATATAGTAAAGTAAAAATAGGAGGTATAGTAAAAGAAAATATAAACAGAATGAAAATAGAAATGGAAGGTAAATGGAAACTCTAGATACGAAAAACACAATACTTAAATTTACAATTCCACTAGATGAGATTAACAGCAGATTAGACAACACAGAAGACCGGAGGACTTAAAGACGTAGCAATAGAAACTATCAAAATGCAGATAAAGAGAAAATGGCTAAGAAACAACCCACAGAACCTCAATGATCTATAGGAAAATATCAAGCAGTTTAACACATACACAACTGAAATCCCAGGAGAAGAGAAAGAAAAAGAACATGAAAATATTTGAAGAAGTAAGGGCCAAACTTTTTCCAAAATTGATTTTTAAAATCTGATAAACTTTAGTAGGTGAATGAATAAATAAATTGTGGTACATCCAGACAAAGGACTACAGTATTATTCAATGCTAAGAAGAAATGAGTTATCGACCCATGAGAAGATATGGAGGAATCTTAAGTGTGCATTACTAAGTTAAATCTGAGAATGCTACATATTGCCTGATTCTAACTATATGGCAGGGCTTCCCTGGTGGCCCAGTTGTAAGCAATCCGCATGCCAAGCAGGAGACACTGGTTCGATCCCTGGGTCAGGAAGATCCCCTAAAGAAGGAAATGGCAACCCAGTCCAGTATTCTTGCCTGTGAAATCCCATGGACAGAGGAGACTGGCAGGCTACAGTCCATGGGGTTGCAAAAGAGACAGACACGACTTAGTGACTAAACAACAGCAACAACAACTATATGACATTCTGGAAAAGGTAATACCATGGAGATAGTGAAAAGATCAACGGTTGTCAGGCAGGGGCTGGGGTCGGAGTGGAGATGGGGATGAATAGCACAGAGCACAGAAGATTTTTAGGACAGTGAAAATATTTTGTATTTATTATAATGGTGGATATATGTCATTATACATGTATCCAAAGCCACTGAATATACACCACCAGGAGTGAACTCTAATGTAAACTATGGACTTTGGATGATTGTAATGAATCAGTGTATCATCATCTTCATTAAAAAAAAAAAAAAGGTGTACCATTCCCATGAATGATGTTGATAATGGGAGAGGCTATGCATACATGGGAACAAAGGGCATATGGGAAATCTCTGTATCTTCTCAATTTTAGTGTTAACCTAAAACTGCTCTTAAAAAGATCTTTTTAAAAGTAATATTCTTTTCTTAAAAAAATCCTATAAACAAACATATCTATATACTTAAGGAGCCCCAAACATGATAAACACAAAGAAAACTACATGAAGACACATCCAAATCAAACTTAGAAAACAAAGATCAAGAGAAAATCTTGGCAGCTCTCCACTTGAAGAACTTTTCTTTTGGCCGCATCAGGTCTTAGTGGTGGCACACGAAATCTTCCCTTGGGGCACACTAATTCTCTAGAAGTAGCATGCGGGCTCAGTTGCTCCTTGGCATGTGGGATCTTAGTTCCCCAGTCAGGGATTGAACTCACATCCCTTACATTGCAAGGCAGGTTCTTAACCACTGAACCACCAGGGAAACGTCATAAAGTGTTAAATCAAGTTGTTTATATCATTCAAAATTAGAGAGAGAGAGAATCTTAAAAGCAGCCAGACATCAAAGTAATTAGCCTCCAATTAAAATACATTTATATTAAAAAAAAAGCAGCCAGAGAAGAAAGGCACATTATGTACAGATGTACAAATGTAAAAATCACTGGAGACCTTTCTTTGGAAACTATGAAAGGCATAGAAGATCTTTACAGAGCTAAAAAATAAAAAAGATATGTTGACTTAGAATTCTCTACTCAGAAAATATATCTCCTTCAAAAATGAAAGTGAAAAAAAAAAAAGAAAGTGAATGAAAGAGTTTTCAGACAAACAAAATCGGAGAGGATTTAGCACCAGCACACATGCATACAAGAAATGTTAAAAGTTCTTCCAAGCACATAACACCAGAAAGAAACTTAGATCTACACAAAGGAATGAAGAGTGCTGAAATGGTATATATGGGGTTAAATATCTTACAAGTTCTTTTCTTAATTTTCCAAGTATCTTAATAACCATTTAAAGCAAAAATACAACATGAATGGGTCTAGAGATTGTCATACTGACTGAAGTAAGTCAGACAGAGAAGGAGAAATACTGTATGACATCTCTTACATGTGGAATCTAAAAAAGGAATGATATAAATGAACTTACTTACAAAACAATAAGAGACTCACAGAGGACAAGCACAATTGCCAGGGGGAAGGAAAAGGGGAAGGGATAGTTAAAGAGGTGGGGATGGACATGTACACACCACTATATTTAAAATGGATGACCAGCCAGAACCTACTGCATAGCACATGGAACTTGGCTCAATTTTATGTGGCAGCCTAGATGGGAAGGGGGTTTGTCGGAGAATGAATACATATATATATATATATATATATATATATATATATATATATATGGCTGAGTCCCTTCACTGTTCACTTGAAACTATCACAATATTATTAACTGGCTATACCCCAAAAGAAAATAAAAAGTTTTTTAAAAAATTAAACATTTCAGTTGAGTTCAGTCGCTCAGTCATGTCCAACTCTTTGGGACCACTTGGATTGCAGCATGCCAGGCTTCCCTGTCCAACATGAACTCCCAGAGCTTACTCAAACTCATGCCCATCAAGTCGGTGATGCATTTCAACCATCTCATCCTCTGTAATCCCCTTCTCCTCCTGCCTTCAATCTTTCCCAGCATCAGGGTCTTTTCTAATGAGTTGGCTCTTCACATCAGGTGGCCAAAGTACTGGAGTTTCAGCTTCAGCATCAGTCCTTCCAATGAATATTCAGGACTGATTTCCTTTAGGATGGACTGGTGGGATCTCCTTGCAGTAAAAGCGACTCTCAAGAGTCTTCTCCAACACCACAGTTCAAAAGCATCAATTCTTCAGCACTCAGCCTTCTTTATGGTCCAATTTTCACATCCATACATGACTACCGGAAAAGCCATAGCTTTGACTAAAGGGACCTTTGTTGGAAAAGTAACGTCTCTGCATTTCAATATGGTGTCTAGGTTGGTCATAGCTTTTCTTCCAAGGAGCAAGCATCTTTTACTTTCATGGCTGCAGTCACCATCTGCAGTGATTTTGGAGCCCAATAAAATAAAGTCTCTTAATGTTTCCACTGTTTCCCCATCTATTTCCCATGAAGTGATGCGACCAGGTGCCATGATCTTAGTTTTCTGAATGCTGAACTTAAAGCCCACTTTTTCACTCTCCTCTTTCACTTTCATTATGAGGCTCTTTAGTTCCTCTTCACTTTCTGCCATAAGGGTGCTGTCATCTGCATATCTGAGGTTACTGATATTTCTCCTGGCAATCTTAATTCTAGCTTGTGCTTCATCCAGCCCAGCATTTTGCATGATGTACTCTGCATATAAGTTATATAACCAGGGTAACAGTATGTAGCCTTGACGTACTCCTTTCCTAATTTGGAACCAGTCTGTTGTTCCATGTCCAGTTCTAACTGTTGCTTCTTGACCTGCATACAGATTTCTCAGAAGGCAGGTCAGGTGGTCTGGTATTCCCATGTCTTGAAGAATTTTCCACAGTTTATTGTGATCCACACAGTCAAAGGCTTTGGCATAATCAATAAAGCAGAAATAGATGTTTTTCTAGAACTCTCTTGCTTTTTCGATGATCCAACAGATGTTGGCAATTTGATCTCTGGTTCCTCTGCCTTTTCTAAATCCAGCTTGAACATCTGGAAGTTCATGGTTCATGTATTGTTGAAGCCTGGCTTGGAGAATTTTGAACATTACTTTGCTAGTATGTGAGATGAGATTGTGCGGTAGTTTGAACATTCTTTGGCATTGCCTTTCTTTGGGATTGGAATGAAAACTGCCCTTTTTTCAGTCCTGTGGCCACTGCTGAGTTTTCCAAATTTGCTGGCATATTGAGTGCAGCACTTGCACAGCATCAGCTTTTAGGGTCTGAAATAGCTCAACTGGAATTCCATCACCTTCACTAGCTTTCTTCATAGTGATGCTTCCTAAGGCCTACTTGACTTCGCATTCCAGGATGTCTGGCTCTAGGTGAGTGATCACACCATCATGGTTATCTGGGTCTTTTTTGTATAGTTCTTCTGTGTATTTTTGCCACCTCTTCTTAATATCTTCAGCTTCTGTTAGGTCCGTACCATTTCTGTCCTTTATTGAGCCCATCTTTGCATGAAGTGTTCCCTTGGTATCTCTAATTTTCTTGAAGAGATCTCTAGTCTTTCCCATTCTGTTGTTTTCCTCGATTTCTTTACATTGATCACTGAGGAAGGCTTTCTTATCTTTCCTTGCTATTCTTTGGAACTCTGCATTCAAAAGAGTATATCTTTCCTTTTCTCCTTTGCCTTTCACTTCTCTTCTTTTCTCAGTTATTTGTAAGGCCTCCTCAGACAACCATTTTACCTTTTTGAGTTTCTTTTTCTAGGGGATAGTCTGATCACTGCCTCCTGTACAATATCACAAACCTCTGTCCATAGTTCTTCGGGCACTCTGTCTATCAGATCTAATCCCTTGAATCTGTTTGTCACTTCCACTGCGTAATCGTAAGGGATTTTATTTAGGTCATACCTGAATAGTCTATTGCTTTACCCTACTTTCTTCAATTTAAGTCTGAATTTTGCAATAAGGACTTCATGATCTGAGCCACAGTCAGCCCCCGGTCTTGTTTTTGCTGACTGTATAAAGCTTCTCCATCTTTGGCTGCAAAGAATATAATCAATCTGATTTCGGTGTTGACCATCTGGTGATGTCCATTGTAGAGTCTTCTCTTGTGTTATTGAAAAAGGGTGTTTGCCATGACCAGTGCATTCTCTTGGCAAAGCTCTATTAGCCTTTGCCCTGCTTCATTTTGTACTCCAAGGCCAAATTTGCCTGTTACTCCAAATATCTCTTGACTTCCTACTTTTGCATTCCAGTTCCCTGCAATGAAAAGGACATTTTTTGTTGGTGTTAGTTCTAAAAGGTATTGCAGGTCTTCATAGAACCATTCAAATTCAGCTTCTTCAGTGTTACTGGTTGGGGCATACACTTGGATTACCTTGATATTGA
Organism: Bubalus bubalis; assembly: GCF_019923935.1. NCBI lineage: Eukaryota > Metazoa > Chordata > Mammalia > Artiodactyla > Bovidae > Bubalus > Bubalus bubalis. The sequence goes on from NC_059181.1 coordinate 40,264,429, forward strand.
ATGGTTTGCCTTGGAAATGAACAGAGATCATTCTGTTGTTTTTGAGGTTGCATCCAAGTACTGCATTTTGGACTCTTTTTTGACTATGAGGGCTATGCCATTTCTTCTAAGGAATTCTTGCCCACAAACATTTAAGTACAAAAAAAAGTGATAAATAAAGCAAAAATAATTATGATGTACTGTGGGGTTTATAACATATGTAGAAATTAACACAAAGGCCAGGAGAGGAGAAAGGAAACACTGTTGTAGGGTTCTTATACCATATGTGAAATGATATAGTATCTGAAAACAAATTGTGATAGGATAAACAAGCATTTTGTAAACTCTAGAGCAAATACCTCAAAACAAAGAAGTATGGAAAGTAAGCCAACAGCGGAGATGAAAAGGAATACAAAAGTGCTCAACAAATCCAAAAGAAGACAGGAAAAGAGGGGAAAGAAAGTGAAGAACAGATGAATAAGATATGAAACAAAGAGCAAATGTTAGATATAATCATACTGATACATTAAATGTAAATGGTCCAAATGCTTCAATTCAAAGGAAAAATTAGCAGGCAGGGTTTGAAAAAATAAAAATGTGAGACCTACTGGTATGCTGTCTACAAGAAGCAAAAACAGGAGAGAAAGCCAAAATTATTATTGGAAACAATTCCCATAAAAATAGATAGAAAAGCAGATAAGAAATTGATAGGAGTAAGGAACACAACATAATCATTCAACGTGACCTAATTAAATTTAGATTAAATATTTAAATTAAAATTAAAATACTTCATACAGCTACAGAATATATGTTCAAGTGCGTATGATTCATTCACCAAAATAGACTATATGGGGAGCCATAAATCAATAAATTTAAGATTATAATCATACAGAGCATGCTGTTTAACCACAACAGAATTAAATTAAACCAATAAGATCTGGAAATATTTGGAAATTAAACCACACACTTCTATAAAACACATAAGTGAAAGAAATCACAAGGAAATTTTTATAACTTTAAATATTTATATTATAAAAGAAGAAATGTCTAAAACTAATGATCTAAGCTTCCACCTTAAGAAGCTAGAACAAAAAAATCAACTATAATCAATTTTTAAAAAGGAAGCTAGAAAAAGAACTTATTAGACCTGAAGAGATTGCAAGAAATGGAAAAGTAAAGATAGGAACAGAAATCAATAAACTAGAAAATGGACAAACAATAAAGAAAATCAATGGAACAAAAAGTTGGTTTTTTGAAAATGTCAATGAAGTTGATAAACCTCTAGCTAGACTGATCAAGGAGAGAAAGAAGACACAAATTATCAAAATCAGAGATAAAAGAGGACATATCATATGGATCATGGAGACTATATATTTATATAATGACTTAACACCATAAGTTTAACAACTACATGAAATGAACAAATTCCTTGAAAGACAAAAACTTACCAAAATGGAGTCAACAAGAAATAGAAAAGAAGAAAAATCCTATGTCAATTACAAAAACTGAATTCACAAATAACCATTCCAGAAAGAATATTCTAGGCCCCAATGGCTTTACTGAATTCAACCAAACACATAAGAAAGATATAATACTAATTCAACTATACTCTTTTCAGAAAATAGAAGAGAAAGGAACACTTTACAACTCATTGTATGAGACTAACATTATCCTGATATAAGAAAATAAAACTACAGGAACTTCCCTGGTGGTCCAACAGCTAAGGCTCCTCACTCCCAGTGCAGGGCCCTGGGTTCCATCCTTGGTCCGGGAACGAGATCCCACATACCACACCTAGCAGTTCACAGGCCACAACTAAAGATTCCACATGCTGCAGCGAAGTTCAAAAGTCCCACGTGCACCCCCAAAAAACAAAACAAAGAAAATAAAACTACAGACCAGTATTCCTCATAAACATAGACACAAAAATTCTGAATAAAATAGCAACTCAAATCCAGCAACATATAAAAGATACTACACTTGACCAAGTGGTATTTATCTAAGGAATATAGGTTGGTTTATCATTTGCAAATCAACCAATAAAATGACCATATTAACAGGCTAAAAAAAAAACTGAATAGGAATTTCCAGCCAGTCCAATGGTTAGGATTCAGTGCTTTCACTGCCAGGGCCTGGATTGGATCCCTGAGGCGGCAACTAAGATACAGCAAGCTGCATAGTCCAGCCCCCCGAAAATTATATGATCATATCAATACAACCCCCCCACATTTGACAGTATCCAATACTCATTCATAATAAAATCATTCAGAACATTAGGAATAAAAGACAGTTTTCTTAATCTCATAAAGAATGTCTATGCGAAACCTACAGCTAACATCATATTTAATGTTAAAGAATAAATGTTTTCCCAGTAAGACAAGGAATGGGGCCAAAACACTGATCTTCACTATTCACACTTAATATTGTACTAGCCAGTGCAATAAATCAGGGAAAAGAAATAAATGGCATACAGATTGGAAATTAAAAGGTAAAACTGAACTTATATGACATGATCATGTACATAAAACATTCTAAGGAATCTAAAAAAAGCCCTAGAACTAATAGGTGAGATTAGCAAGTCTTCAAGACATATGAGACAAAAATACAAAAATTAACTATATGTCTATCTACAAGTAAAGAAGAGTGGGAAATTGAAATTTTAAAAATATCATCAATGATACCATCCAAATACATGAAATAAATTAAAAAAAAATTTATCCAAGACTTAGACATTGAAAACTTCAAAATACTACATAAGGAAATTAAAGAAGACTAAATAAATGGAGAGATATAGCATATTCATGGATTGGAAGATTCAATATTATTAAGATATCTGTTCTCCCCAAATTTAATAGACTCAGTGCAATCCAAATAAAAATCCTACCAGTGTTGTTTTTTTTTTTTTTAAGAAATTGACAAGCTACTTCTAAATTTATGTGGAAATGCAAAATAACTAGATTAGACTAAACAATTTTGAAAAAGAAGAACAATGTTGGAGGATTTATATAACCTGATTTCAAGACTTAGTAAAGGATATCCACATTGGAAAAAAAAAATGTAGCTTTACCTTGCCGTACACCATACACAAATATAAGCTCAAAATGGATCTTAGTTCTAAATATAAAACCCCAAATAAAAAACTTTTATAAGAAAACATAAGAGAAAATTTTTGTGGTCTTGGTGTAAGAAGAATTTTCTTAGATAGGACCCAAGAAATGTGAACTAGATAAGAAGAAATTAATACATTGAACCTAATCAAAATTTAAAACTACTGTTCACTGATAATCAATAATATGAAAATTAAAAAACAAGTCGACAGGCTGAGAGAAAATATTCCATATATATATATCTGATAAAAGATTCGTATGCATAAAAAACTCTTAAAACAATAAGACAGGGACTTCCCTCGTGGTCCAGAGGTAAGGAATTCGCCTGCCGATGCAAGTGACAAGGGTTCCATTCCTGGTGTGGGAAGATCCCACATGCCTTGGGGCAACTAAGCCCATGGCTACAAATACTGAGCCCAAGCTTAGAGCCTGTGCTCTACAACAAGAGATGCCACTGCAAAAAGTAGCCCCTGCTCATCACAACTAGAGAAAGCCCACACAGAGCAGCAAAGACCCAGCCATAAACAAATAAATTAAAAAAAAACAATAAGAAAATCCCCAATATATAGGAAAAAATTTAAACAGATACTTTAGGAAAGAAGACATGGCCAATAAATACATGAAAAGATGTTCAAGATCATTAGTTAATGAAAAAACGTAATTTAAAACCACCCACTTAAAAAAAAATACCACCAACTAGATTGGTAAAATTAAAAAGGTTAACACTGCTAAGAGTTGACAAGAATGTGAAGCAACTATAATTCCCATACGTTGTTATTGGGAATAAAAACGCTACAGCTGCTTTGGGGAACAATTTTGAAGATTCAAAGTTAAACATATACTTACTATACAATCCAAAAGAAATGAAAACATGCAAAGATTTGTGCACAAATGTGCATAGCAACTTTGTTCATAGTAGCCAAAAATTGGGAACAATATGAAAATCCATAGAAAAATGGTTAGACATATTATGGTATATCCATATGAAGGAATATTATTCAGCAATTTAAAAAACAAACAAACAATTTATACACACAACACCAATAAATCTCAAAACATATAAGCCAGACATACTATATGATTCCATTCACATGAAATTCTAGAATGAGCAAAACTAATCTATACTGATAGAGAACAGGCTGATGGTTGCCTGGAACTATGAGTGTAGGTTAACATTGACTGAAAAGACGACCAGGGGAACTTTATGAAAGGCTACAAATACTCTATGTTAAAGGTTGACAAACTTTACCGCCATGGGTCAAATCTGGTCCACTGTCAATTTTTGTACAGTCAGTAAGTGACAAATGTACATTTTTCTTAGAGCGTTGAGAAAACTCAAAAGAAGCATGTGAACATTATATGGAGTTCAAATTTCAGTGTCCCTAAATAAATTTCAGTGTCCCTAAATAAATTAGGGCTTCCCTGGTTGCTCAGACGGTAAAGCGTCTACCTGCAATGTGGGAGACCTGGGTTCGATCCCAGGGTCAGGAAGATCCCCTGGAGAAGGAAATGGCAACCCACTCCAGTACTCTTGCCTGGAAAATTCCATGGATGGAGGAGCCTAGTAGGCTACAGTCCATGGGATCGCAAAGAGTTGGACACAACTGAGCAACTTCACTGCTACTGGTTGAAATAAATGCAGTTGATTCTCTATTCTAATACAATCATGCCTATTTGTTTATGTACCGTCTGTCGCTAATTTCACGCTACAACAGCAGGGGCAAGAGAGAATTTATGACCTACACACCTAAACTATTTACTATCCGACCCTTTACAGAAAATTTTGCTAACCCCTGAGCTAAGCCATCCAATGCCATGCAGTTTCCACCTTGCTCACTACAATACTCTCTGAGCCCTGAGCTGCCATGTCATCAGTCCAGCCACCTGGAGCTACCATGCAGTGGGCACCCAGGCCATAAGGAGAACCAAACGTAAGCACTCTGGCAGACAATCCGAGCTGAGCCCAGACGCCAGAGTAGCTTATCCCAGGCACCAGACACCATAAAGGAAGTCTCCCGGTCATGCTTTGACCCAGCTGTTCAGCTCATCCCCAGACATTTCAGTCTCCCAGCTGAGGCCCCAGACTTCATACAACAGAGACAAACGGACCCCACCACTTCCTTTGTGAATTCCTGATCCATCTATAATAAAATACTAGTTGTTTTTTTGCCAGTAAGTTTGGAGCACTTTGTTAATCAGCAATGCATTACCAAAATAGGTAAACTTACCTTAGTAAGAAAGGGATGGATATTTAGGAATCTGGTTTTAAAGCAAACACAGAAAGAAAGAGAGACAAACACGCACATACAAGAAACCAACCAGTAAATATTTTTAAAGATTTTCCCCATTTGGTTATTACCTCTTAGAGAATGAATTTTCCACAAAATTCCAGCACATAACATCAAAAATATTCAAAGCTCCAGAGGGCTGCCACTATGAGTCATCATGACGCAGTCTGGGTAGAGCTGGCAAGGTTGCCTTTTATTTTTATGAAAAGGGATATGTTTATTTCAGAAATGCAGGATTGGTGTGCAATTTGAAAGTAAATGCTACTCACTGTATTAACAGAATAAAGGAGCAAAATCATGAGTATTTCAAAATACATTAGAAGCATTTAATATAACATTCATTCGTGATAAAAAAAAATTCTTCGAAAACTCCAAATAGAAATGGGCTTCCTTAAAGTGACACCTCCTAAAACCCTACAGCAAGCATCATACAGTGATGAAATATTGAAGGCTTTGAAATTGGAACAAGACAAGGATGTCCACTCTATTTAACAGCCATCGTAATGTAGCTAGGACAATAAGGCAAAAAAGAATAAATAAGAATGCATCATGTCTGTGTGCTTAAGTTGCTTCAGTCGAGTCCGACTTTTTGCGACCCAATGGGCTATAGCCCATCAGGCTCCTCTGCCCATGGGATTCTCCAGGCAAGAATACTTGAGTGTCGTGCCATGCCCTCCTCCAGGGGATCTTCCTGACCCAAGGATCTAACCCACATCTCTTACGTCTCCTGCACTGGCAGACAGGTTCTTTATACCAACAGCACATTGTGTCTAGCAAATAGAAATAAACAATCTTATTTGTTAGCAGCATGATTGTGTACATGGAAAGTTGTGTGTGTTGGAAGGTCAGCAAGGTGCAGCAGAAATTGTCAAAACACACAATCAAGTTTTTACATGACATTAAAAGCATAATTAGGGGACATCCCTGGCGGTCCAGTGGTTAAGATTCGCCTTCTAGTACAGAGGGTGCAGCTTTGATCCCTGGTCAGGGAGCTAAGATCCCACATGCCGCGAGGCCAAGAAACCAAAACATAAAACAGAAGCAATATTGAAACAAATTCAATAAAGACTTTTAAAAAAATACTCCACATCAAAAAAATCTTTTAAAAAAGTGTAATTAGGAAATGACACCTTAAGAGGAATAATTTATATTAGCATCAAAAACACTAAACATGTAAATCTATCAGAGTTGTGCAAGAACTCTATAGAGAAAGTTATAAAATACTATTAATATTGTTGACGGACTTCCCTCATAGCTCAGTCGGTAAAAAATCTGCCTGCAATGCAGGAAACCCGGGTTCAATTTCTGGATTGGGAAGATCCCCTGGAGAAGGAAATGGCAACCCACTCCAGTATTCTTGCTTGGAGAATTCCATGGACAGAGGAGCCTGGCAGGCTACAGTCCATGGGATCTCAAGAGTCGAACATGACTTAGTGACTAAACCACCAATATTGTTAACAGAAATGCATGGAAACCTAGATTGGAAGACTTAATATTGTGAAGATAGCAATTTTCCACAAATCAGCTAAACTTAAGCACCTATGTATTGTTCATAAGGGCACATTGGCTAGCTTTATTGACTACGCTAAAGCCTCTGTCTGTGTGGATCACAACAAACTGTGCAAAATTCTTAAAGAGATGGGAATAACAGACCCACCTCACTGCCTCCTGAGAAATCTGTATGCAGGTCAAGAAGCAACAGTTAGAACTGGACATGAAACAATAGACTGGTTCAAAATTGGGAAAAGAGTACATCAAGGCTGTATATTGTCACCCTGCTTATTTAACTTACACGCGGAGTACATCATGCAAAATGCTGGGCTGGATGAAGCACAAGTTGGAATCAAGATTGCCAGGAGAAGTATAAATAACCTCAGATATGTAGATGACACCACCCTTATGGTGGAAAGCAGAGGAACTAAAGCGACTGAACTGAACTGGCTAGCTTATTCTTTTTTCCTAATGTTAGTTTTAATATTTAAAGTTAACAGTGCTGATAAGAAACAAGGATATAATGCATAACATAAGGAAATACAGCCATTGTTTTGTAATAACTTTAAGTTGTTGTTGTTCAGTCACTCAGTCGTGTCTAACTCTCTGCCACCCCATGGACTGCAGTATACCAGGCTTCCCTGTCCATCACCAACTCCTGGAGCTTGCTCAAACTCATGTCCTTTGAGTCGGTGATGCCATTCAACCATTTCATCCTCTGTCGTCCCCTTCTCCTCCTGCCTTCAATCTTTCCCAGCATCAGGGTCTTTTCAAATGAGTCAGCTCTTCACATCAGGTGGCCAAAGTATTGGAGTTTCAGCTTCAGCATCAGTCCTTCCAATGAATATTCAGGACTGGTTTTCTTTAGAATGGACTGGTTGGATCTCCTTGCAGTCCAAGGGACTCTCAAGAGTCTTCTCCAACACCACAGTTCAAAAGCATCAATTCTTTAGCACTCAGCCTTTTTTATGGTCCAACTCTCAAATCCATACATGACTACTGGAAAAACCACAGCTTTGACTAGATGGACCTTTGTCAGCAAAGTGATGTCTCTGATTTTTAATATGCTGTCTAGGTGGATCATAGCTTTTCTTCCAAGGAGCAAGCATCTTTTAATTTCATGGCTGCAGTCATCATCTGCAGCGATTTTGGAGCCCAAGAAAATAACGTCTGTCAATGTTTCCATTATTTCCCCATCTATTTGCCACGAAGTGATGGGACTGGATTCAAGGCAGATGGCATCACCGACTCAAAGGACATGAGTTTGAGCAAGCTCCAGGAGTTGGTGATGGACAGGGAAGCCTGGTATACTGCAGTCCATGGGGTGGCAGAGAGTTAGACACGACTGAGTGACTGAACAACAACAACTTAAAGTTATTACAAAACAATGGCTATATTTCCCTATGCAATGCATTATATCCTTGTTTCTTATCAGCACTGTTAACTTTAAATATTAAAACTAACGTTAGGAAAAAAGAATAAGCTAGCCAGTTCAGTTCAGTCGCTTTAGTTCCTCTTTGCTTTCCACCATAAGGGTGGTGCCATCTACATATCTGAGGTTATTGATGTTTCTCCTGGCAATCTTGATTCCAACTTGTGCTTCATCCAGCCCAGCATTTCGCATGATGTACTCCGCATGTAAGTTAAATAATCAGGGTGACAATATACAGCCTTGATGTACTCTTTTCCCAACTTGGAACCAGTCTTCGTTCCATGTCCGGTTCTAACTGTTCCTTCCTGACCTTCCTGACCTGCATTCCAGGTTTCTTAGGAGGCAGGTCAGGTAGTCTGGTATTCCCATCTCTTTAAGAATTTTCCACAGTTTGTTGTGATTTACACAGTCAAAGGCTTTAGTGTAGTCAGTGAAGCAGAGGTAGCTGTTTTTCTGAAATTTTCTTGCTATAAAAAGACTGAATCACTATGTTGTACAGCTGACACTAATATATTATTGTAAATCAACTATACTTCAATTTAAAAAATTTTTTAAGTAAAGTTACCATTTCTGTTATTGAGAATATTAAGATGGTTTCATGTTGAAATGATTAAAATGACATTTGGAATAATGAATGATGAGTAATGTACAAATAGCCCTCAACACTTTTTTTTAAGTATAAAAAGTATAAACAACTATATATATATTTATATATAAAATATATATTTATAGGTATATCTGGAAATATATTTATATATTATATAATGGAAAGTCTGCAGAGGCATTCTTCTGGAAGACTCAGAGTTGGGAGACCAGAAACACAAGGCCAGAGGGTCCTAAGACATGATCTACCTCAAGACTTGGAGCCTTACCACCTACCTGGAAGGATACAGAACATCCTCAGTAAAATGAAAGGCAAGTTGAACTGCTTTGGAACTCAGTCTTCATTTTCTTTCTAATTGTTCAAAGACTAAAAATGCCTGTTCAAATAGGCCTTTATATTCTGCCAGGGAAAGTTTGCCAAGGTTGGCTGATTTTGAACCCAAATATTGCTTAAGCATTTAGGGCAGAGCTCCAAATGTATAGAGTTTGTTTCTCCTCCTTGCCAAAGTTGCATCAGGCCCTTTTCAAAGATATCTTAATTTCATTTTTCCAGCAGCATAGGTCACCCACAAAGTGATGCTTTTGGCTTTTGCTATCAGTACACAAAGGTATCATCCTGCTCCAGGAGGGAACTGCTATGGTGATGAAGGTTAGCTGAGCCCAAGCCTTGGCAAGGAGCCCCTTCTTGTGTGATGGCAGCTTGGCGGGCTGGCCTGGAAAAGAACCTTCCTTAAGTACCACTATAAACAGTTTACTAACCAATTGGAACGCCCAAGGCAAAGCTCCATGGAAGAACTTGGCAGGTTCTTTTCCCTGCCCCCACCTCCAGTGCACGGCAAAGCAGTAGGATGGACTAGCAATCTTTGTGCAAAAGAATCTGGGTTAGTTCTGGAATAACCCTGACAGTAGAGGCAGAGATACCACCACTTCTGCACCCAGCCTCCTCACCCTCGAAGCCTCTCATGTGCCACCAGAATGACCTTGCTCCTGCCTTCCTGTGGGCTGCTTGATCATTTTTTATAATTCCGTTTTGATTTACCTCTAGTGTTCTTTGGCTGTATCTTTTTTTTTTTGGCTGTGCTGAGTCATTGTTGCTCAAGGGTTTTCTCCAGTTGCAGCAAGCAGGGGCTACTCTCTAGTTGCAGTTCATGGGCTTCTCATTGTGGTGGCTTTTCTGGTTGCAGAGCATGGCTCGGGAGTTGTGAGCCTCATAACCTTCACGGGTTTAGTTGCTCCACAGCTTGTGAGATCTTCCCGGAGCAGGGATTGAACCTGTGTCACCTGCATCGGCTGGAGGATTCTTAACCATTGGACTACCAGGAATGTCCTGGGTGTATCTCTTGTACAGCATTTTTAGTGGCTGTGCTGTTTTATACATACATAATTTACCAGTCTACTGATGTCAGCATTTTACCAGTTGGAGTAAAAGTGCAGAAATTTTACTTCCTTTTAAGACTCTTTACCCTCCCCCATTCATAATATAATTGTCTTAATTATTTTCCTCTACATACATTGAGGAGCAGGGCACAGCAACCCACTCCAGTACTCTTGCTTGGAGAATCCCATGGAGAGAGGAGGCTTGCAGGCTGTCGTCCATAGGGCCGCACGGAGTTGGACACAACTGAAGCGACCTAGCACACATGCACGCACATACACTGAGAACTACATAAGCCAGTGTTATAATTTTTGTTTCAACCATGAAACATAATTTAAAAAACTCAATAAAGAGAATGAAAGTCTATTGTATTTACCCATACTTTTGCTCTGCTGTTCTTCTTTCTTTCTGATGGGCCAAGATTTCCTCTTTTATCATTTTCTTTTGATTTAGAGAATTTCTGTTAGCCGCTCACAAGAGCACAAATTCTCTTAGTTTTTTTGTCATTGGAGAATGTCTTGATTTCCCCTTCACTCTCTAAGAATATATTTGCTAGCTATACAATTCTGCATTGAAATTCTCTTCTTTCAGCACTTGAAAAATGTGCCATTTTCTTCCATCCTTCATGGTTTTGGATGAGAAGAAATCCATCACTCAAACTGTTTTCCCCTGTAGGTAGTGTCCTTTCTCCTGGCTACTTTCAAGATCTTCTCTTTGTCTTAGTTTTCAGAAGTTTGACTATGGTGAGCCTTAGCGTGCATTTCTGGAGAAGGCAATGGCACCCCACTCCAGGACTCTTGCCTGGAAAATCCCATGGATGGAGGAGCCTGGTGGGCTGCAGTCCATGGGGTCGCTAAGGGTCGGACACGACTGAGCGACTTCTCTTTCACTTTTCACTTTCACGCATTGGAGAAGAAAATGGCAACCCACTCCAGTGTTCTTGCCTGGAGAATCCCAGGGACGGGGGAGCCTGGTGGGCTGCCGTCTATGGGGTCACACAGAGTCGGACACGACTGAAGTGACTCAGCAGCAGCGTGCATTTCTTGAGTTTTATCCTGTTTGAGGTTTGCTTCAGTATCTTGAATCTGTAGGTTTATGCATGCATGAGTGCTAAGTCACTTCAGTCGTGTCCAACTCTGTGGGAGCCTATGGACCGTAGCCTGCCAGGGTTCTATGGGGTTCTCCAGGCAAAAATACTGGAGTACGTTGCCATGACATCCTCCAGGAGATCATCCCAACCCAGGGATCAAACCTGTGTCCCTTATGTCTCCTGCATTGGGAGGCAGGTTCTTTACCACTAGTGCCAATTGGAAAGCCCCCCTGTAGGTTTATATCTTTTGCCAAATTTGGGGGAATTTTCCATTATTTCTTCAAATGCTATTTCAGCTCCACCTTCTTACTCCTCTCCTTCTGAGACACCCATGATCTGAATATTAGTTTTTTCTTATAGTCTTATATGTTCCTGAAGTGTTGTTTTTGTTTTTTCTTTTCTTTTCTTTCTTTTATTTTTTAGTCTGTTTTCTCTCTTTTGTTCAGATTGGGTAATTTCTATTCTATCCTCAAATTCTCTCTTTCCTCTGTTCTTTATATTCTGCTATTGAGTCTATGCATTGATTTTTTAATTTCAGTTATTGCAATTCTTAGATCTAAAATTTCCATTTGGTTCTTCCTTATATCTTGAATTTCTTCCCTGAGATTTTTTAAAAAATTCTTTCAAGCCTCTTTGCAATTGTTCATTGAAACATTTTTCTGGCAGCTGCTTTAAAACCCTTGTCAGATCATTCTAACAATTCTGTCATCTTGGTTATCTTTTCTCATGCAGATTGAGACCTTCCTGGTTCTTGGTATGATCAGCGATTTTTGATTGGAACCGGCACATCTAGGGCAGCACAGTGTTACAAGAGCTCAAATATTATCTAAATCTTGTATGTTAGCTGACCTTTTCTGAAGCTGCTCAGGCAGAGGAAGTGAGGACACTGCCCAGCCAGATGAGGGTGAAAGTCCAGTTGCTCCTTTGTTGACAAGTGTGGGGGTGTGCTCCTTGTTACTGCTGGACAGAGACGGGAGTTCAGGCTCTCCATAGGCCTCTACTGATCCCACCCTTCCTGGGAAGGTTAAAGGTGCTTCATGATTGCCGTCACTGACGCTGTGGTAGGGGGGTGGCCTCATAACCTCTGAACCTTGGTGAAAGTCTTGATCCTGCATTGGATCTCCTTTGAAACCACCCCCAAGAGAAGGGGAGGGGTACCTTGTTACTGCAGGGTGACTGAGCTGTGAAAGCTCAGGCTTCCTGGTGGCTTCCATTGGCGTCAAGGGGTACAGGGCTCCTTACTACCCAACAAGGGATAGAAGTCCCACCTTCCCATTCAGCCTTCCCTGATACCACTTGGGTTGGGGGGAAGGGATGGTTTGAGGGCACTTCCTCACAGTACGGCAAAGATGGAGGTCCCCACTTGGTCTTTGCTGGCAGAGTAGGACCCCAGTTTTTGTTCTGTGGGGTTTGCCTGAGGTAGAGAGCTTAATGTCTAAAAGTTTCGCTAGGTTGTCCTTTTCCTGGTCTTTTGGCTAAAAAGGGTAGGCTTTTCTTAGAATCCTTCTTTTTCTTTTTTTGATCTGTGGGCTTCTCCAGCACCCAGTCAAGGAGATACGAGACAAAAAGAAAACTCTAGGAATTTACCACCATGCTGTTGCTTGGGTTCTGAGGTTCCTAACCAGTCTGCCTTTTTCTCTCCACCTCTTAGAGTCTTCCCATGCTCTCGGGCTTCCCTGGCGGCTCAGTGGTAAAGAATGTGTCCTGCCAAAGCAGGAGACACGGGTCTTAAGCCCTGGGTCAGAAAGATCCCATGGAGTAGGAAATGGCAACCCACTCCGGTAGTCTTGCCTGGAAAATTCCACAGACATAGGAGCTGGTGGGCTACAGTCCGTGGGGTCACAAAGAGTCTAATATGACTTAGCGACTAAACAACAACACCAACAATGCTTATTGTACATATAAAGTCTAGAGAAAAGTACATTTACTCCATATTCCCAGAAGTAGAAGCCTCAAAGGTTGCCTTTTGGTGTTAAGCCACAGCCAGTATATGATTGTACCACTGCTCTGTGTGTGGATTTGGTGGGTCCTTTCTACTGTGTGAGAATCCATGTGTGAATGGGGAACAGTCTTAAAAAATGAATTATTGGATTAAAAAAAAACTTGAAAAAGTAAGCACTTGCCAAAATTTTTCTGTCTCCCTGCTGTCAAGATTATGTAAGATAACAATGATCCGTTGTTGGGGGAGTGGTGAACCCAAGTCTGGGAGTTTCTTTGCAAGTCTTTATTGAGGTATAATTGATACACAAAAATCTGTACCTATACACATTTAAACTATACAATTTGAAAACTATATATATAGTTTTATATATAATATAAATATATATAGTTTTATATATATATATGTATATATATGTTTGTGTGTTTATATCTCCATGAAATGATCACCGCAATATAGTGAACATACCTATCACTCTCAGAATTTTCCTGGTGCTCCCTTGTAATTCTTCCTTCCAGCCCCTCCCCAATCCACTGCTGCTCTAAGCAACCACTGATCTGCTTTAAGTCACTATAGGTTATTTTGCATTTTTTTAGAATTTTATATAAATGGAATATATACAGTATAGTCTCATTATTGTCTGGTTTCTTTCACACAACATAATTATGTTGCAATTCACCCATGTTGTTGCATGTATCAGTAACTTGTCCCTTTTTTAAAAATTTATTTATTTTTTAACTGAAGGATAATTGCTTTACAGAATTTTGTTGTTTTCTGTCAAACCTCAACATGAATCAGCCATAGCTATACATATGTCCCCTCCCTCTTGAACCTCCCTCCCATCTTCCTCCCCATCCCACCCCTCTAGGTTGATACAGAGCTCCTGTTTGAGTTCCCTGAGACATACAGGAAATTCCCATTGGCTGTCTATTTTACATACGTTAATGTAAGTTTCCATGTTACTCTCTCCATACATCTCACCCTCTCCTCCCCTCTCCCCTTGTCCATAAGTCTGTTCTCTATGTCTGTTTCTCCATTGCTGCCCTGCAAATAAATTCTTTGGTACCATCTTTCTAGATTCCATATATATGCATTAGTATACAATATTTACCTTTCTCTTTCTGACTTACTTCACTCTGTATAATAGGCTCTAGGTTCATCCACCTCATTAGAACTGACTCAAATGTGTTCCTTTTAATGGCTGAGTAATATTCCATTGTATATATGTACCACAACCTCTTTATCCATTTTTCTGTCGATGGACATCTAGGTTGCTTCCATGTTCTAGCTATTGTAAGTAGTGCTGAAATGAACACTGGGGTACATGGGTCTTTTTCAATTTTGGTTTCCTCAGGGTACATGCCTAGGAGTGGGATTGCTGGGTCATATGGTGGTTTTATTCCTAGTTTTTTGCGGAATCTCCATACTGTCTTCCATAGTGGCTGTATCAAGTTACATTCCCACCAACAGTGTAAAAGGGTTCCCTTTTCTCCATACCCTCTCCAGCATTTATTGTTTGCAGACCTTTTGATGACGGCCATTCTAACCCATGTGAGGTGATATCTCATTGCAGTTTTGATTTTCATTTCTTTAACAATGAATGATATTGAACATCTTTTCATGTGTTTGTTAGCCATCTGTGTGTCTTCTTTGGAGAAATGTCTGTTTAGGTCTTTTCCACACTTTTTGATTGGGTTGTTTGTTTTTCTGGTATTGAGTTGTATGAGCTGCTTGTATATTTTGGAATTAATCCTTTGTCAGTTGTTTCATTTGCTATTATTTTCTCCCATTCTGAGGGTTGTCTTTTCACCTTGCTTAGTTTTATTGAGTAGTATTCCATTCTACAGCTGCATCACAATTTGTTTATCCATACACCTGTTGATAGACATCTGGTTTGTTTCCAGTTTGGAGCTATTACAAATAAAGCTGCTATGAACATTTGTGTACAAGTCTTTGTATAGATATATGCTTTCTTTTCTTTCTTTTCTCTTAGGTAAATACATAGGGATAGAATAGCTGGATCATAAAATAGTTATGTTTAACTCTTAAGAAACTGCCAGGCATTTTACAAAGTGATTGTACCATTTTACATTTCTACCAGCAGTTTAAGAAACTCCCAGTTCCTCTGCATCCTTGCCAATACATGGTATAGTCAGTCTTTTTAACTTTTGCCATTCTAATAAGTATGTGGTGTTTTCTTGTGGTTCTAATTTACATTTCCCTAAAGGGAATACTGACATTGAGCATCTTTTCAAGTGCTCTTTTCCCATCCATATATCTTTTTTAGTGAAGTATCTATTCAAATCACTTACTAAAATTGTATTGTGTTGTTTGTTTCCTTACTATTGAGTTTTGAGAGTTATTTATACCTCTTAAACACAAATCCCTTATAAAATATATGCTTTGTACTTAAAAATAGAATTACCGTATAACCCAGCAATTCCATTTCTAGGTCTAGACTCTCCAGAATTGAAAACAGGGACTTAAAGAGATCATTTGTGCACCTATGTTCATAGCAGCATTATTCACAATAGCTGAAAGATGAAAGCAACTCAAGTGTCCTTCAATAGATAACAGATAAGTAAAATTTGGTATATCCATACAAAGGAACATATTCAACTTTAGAAAGGAAGGGAATTCTGACAGTTGCTACAACATAGATGAATCTTAAAGACATTATACTACATAGAATAAGCCAGTCACAAAATGATGAGTACTGTATGATTCTACTTATATGATTAAGTGCCTAGAGTAGTCAAACCCACAGAGACAGAAAGTAGGATGGTGATCACTAGGGACTGGAGGAGGGAAGAATGGGAGTTTAATGGGTATAGAGGTTTAGTTTTACAAGATAGAGTTCTGGAGATTGGTTGTACGATTTCATGAATATACTTAACACTGATTAAACGGTACACTTAAAATGGTTAAGACGGTGAATTTTTATATATAAAAATTGCCACAACTAAAAAATCTTAAATATGTTTTATAAATATGTTTCCCAGTTTGTGGCTTGTCTTTTCATTCTCTTGTGTCATTCAAAGGACGAAAGTTTTTCATTTCAATAAAGTTCAATTTATCACTTAGGGAGCGATGGCACTTTTGGTGTTGTATTTAAAAAGCCTTTACCTAATCCCAGGGCACATTTTCCTGCCTCTTTACATGCCTGGCAATCTTTTTTTTTTTTTTCTTTTACACACCACCCCCCAGCCCGGTCATCTTTGATTCAATGCTAAACATTGTAAATCTTACCTTGTAAGGTGCCAGATATTTCTGTATATCTATAAATATTTTTAACCTTTGTCTGGGATGCAGTTCAACTATGTGGATATAGATTTATCCTTTTGACTCTTGCTTTCCTGATATTTGTTAGGTGGATCTGGAGCAGTCTAGGACTAATTATTCCCCGTTACTGAGGCAAGAGCTTCCTGAGTACTTCTAGTTTTGCCTGTTAATTGAGGTGTTTAACCATTTACATGTAATGTAATTTTTTAGATGGTTAGGTTTGAGTCTAACATCTTGCTATTTGTTTTCTGTCTGCCCCACATGCTCTTTGTTCCCTTTTTTCTCTTTCACTAACTTTTTTTTTTCTTAATTGAGTATTTTGTATAATAAAGTTTTATCACCTCTGTTAGCTAATAGCAGAAGAGGAAGTCAAAGAATCAAAACCCACCAAGATTTAATTGTGTTGTTGCTGCCTTCAAGATGGAGGGGACGATGTGTCAAAGATGGTGGGCAACCTCCAGGAGCTGGGACAGCTAGCAGACAAGTGGCAAGGAAACATAGACCTCAGTTCAACACGAACAGGGAACTGAAGTGTAACAACAACCTGGAAGTGCATTTTTCCCCATAGAACTGACAGACAAGAACTCTACCTGGCCAACAATTTGATTTCAGCCTCTGACACCCTCATCAGAGAACTAAGCCACGCTGTGCCTGGCTTCTGACCTATATAACTATGAGCTAATAAACAGATGTTATCTTAAGCTGCCAAATTTGTAATACTTTGTTATACAGCAATAGATAATAAATCACAGATATTTTTAAATTTTAGTAGCTGTCTTAGGGTTTATAGTGCACATATCTAACTTATCAGTCTACATCTAAGTGACATTTTAACACTTCATTTATAGTATAAGAAACCTTACAATAGGATCCTTCCATTTCCCTCTCTTGGCCTTTAAGCTGTCGTTCAGTTCAGTTCAGTCGTGTCTGACTCTTTGTCACCCCATGGACTGCAGCACGCCAGGCTTCCCTGTCCATCACCAACTCCCAGAGCTTGCTCAAACTCATGTCCATCAAGTCGGTGATGCCATCCAAACATCTCATTCTCTGTCATCCCCTTCTCCTGCCTTCAATCTTTCCTAGCATCAGGGTCTTATCTCTAATGAGTCTCTTCACATCAGGTGGTCAAAGTATTGGAGCTTCAGCTTCAGCATCAGTCCTTCCAATGAATATTCAGGGTTGATTTCCTTTAGGATGGACTGGTTGGAGCTCCTTGCAGTCCAAGGGATTCTCAAGAGTCTTCTCCAACACCACAGTTCAAAAGCATCAATTCTTCGTGCTCAGCTTTCTTTATAGTCCAACTGTCACATCCATACATGACTACTGGAAAAACCATAGCTAGACGGACTAGTCCATTTGACTAGACGGACCTTTGTTGGCAAAGTAATGTCTCTGCTTTTTTTTTTTTGTCTCTGCTTTTTAATATGCTATCTAAGTTGGTCATAGCTTTTCTTCCATATTCCATAGCAATTGTTGCTTAACCTTAACTTTCACATCCGTCACAAATCCCATAATACAGTCTGATTATTTTTGTTTAGTCAATTGTCCTTTAAAGAGATTTACATAATAAGAAAAAGTCTTATATATTTATCTATGTAGTTAACTTTCTGTGGTGCTCTTCATTCCTTTGTGTAGATCCAGATTTCCATCTGGTATCACTTTCCTTCTGCCTGACGGATGTCCTTTAACATTTCTTGTACTGCTTGTGTGCTGGTGATGAATTCTTTCAGCTTTCAAGTGACTGAAAATGACTTTTTATTGCTTTACATTATGAAGGATATTTTCCCCAGGTATAGAATACTAGTTTTTTTCTCATTTCTTGTGTTTGTTGAATTTCTAGGATCTGTGGGTTTATAATTTCCATGAAGTCTAGAATGTTTTGTCCAATATTTCTTCAAATACTTTTTTCTGTCCTTCTCCCTTTTCAGGGGCACCATTATCACATACTAGACCTCTTAAAGTTATCAAATATCTCACTTATGCTTTTTTAATTTTTAAAAAATTTGAATAGTTTCAATTACTATGTCTACAAATTCACTACTTTTTTTCTCCTCCAAAATTATAAAGGGCACCTACCAAAAAACCTATAGCTAACATTAGAGTTTATAGTAAAATATTGAACATTTTGTCCTGAAAAGCAGGGGCAAAGTAAGAATTCCATTCTCATCACTTCTTTTTTTTTTTTTTGCTAATAGAGAGCAATTTACCCATTTGCTGAGATCACTGACAGACTCAAGCAGGGCTCAAACAGCAGTCGTCTGGGAAAGGGGGGTTGGGGGGACCCCGACCTACAGCCCATGCCCCGGGTCCTCAGGGCTCCAGAGCCCCCCAGAAGGACGTTGGCAGCAGGCACTCCCAGTATTTTGACAGCCAGGCAGATAAACAGAGGTATCAATTTCAGAGAAACATCCTCGGCTCTTAGGTCTTCTCTCCAAACACGAAGTCTTCACATCGCTAGGTCATCAAAGTCAAGAGTGAGAGCTCCACAGCAGACATGGCCCTGCTGGCTGCCAAAGCTCCCCGGAGAGTCACAGAAGCCTTCAAGGCACCCACACACCAGGGCCAACCTGGGCTGGAAGGAGGTAGGTCAGGCCTGGACTCCTTCCAGAGGACAGCAGTCCTTGGAGATGCCGTGGAGGGCTCTGGGCGGGCTGCAGAACACGGGCCTCAGTCCGTTTGCTTTTCTTTTCCCCATCAAAAGGATCCTTCAGTGGTGTTTTTTTTGTTAATCGGGAGGCCTGTTCTGTGGCTCTCACTCCTGTACATGGCTACCTGGCCAATCTCTGCAGGCTCAAGGGAGTCCACTTAGATATTCAAGTTTCCTGCTGAAATGAATGATGCATCTCTCCACTGGGCTTCTTCCATCCTCCACCACAGGGTTTTAATCTATTGCCTGTAGCTTCCAAGGCGGTTCCCTCTGTTATAGCTTCTTCTGTTTGCTGGTCTCTTCAGTGTCTGGTTTCCGCCCTGACACAAAGGGGACGGTGGAGGACACTTTTTTTTTTTTTTTTAGGCTCACTTGTTCAGTTGCGCTGTGGGGAGGGAGGGACGCTCCTTTCGAAGACTTGGGTTGCTTTTCTGGGTACCTGATGTCCTCTGCCGGCATTCAGAAGTTGTTTTGTGGAATTTACTCGGCGTTTAAATGTTCTTCTGATGAATTTGTGGGGGAGAAAGCGTTCTCCCCGTCCTACTCCTCTGCCATCTTAGCTCCTCCTCCATTCTCATCACTTCTATTCAACATGATACTAGAAGCGTCAACCAGTGCAACAGGGAAGAAAAATAAAAGGCATAGAGACGTCTGTTTGCAATTGACAGAATTGTTTATTTAAAAAACCTTAAGGAATATACACAACTACTACCTAATTTTTAAATTCACAGATGACAACATTAATTTTTTAAAACTCAATTGTATTTTCATATGCTAGTAACAAACAATTCGGAGAAGGCAATGGCACCCCACTCCAGTACTCTTGCCTGGAAAATCCCATGGACGGAGGAGCCTGGTAGGCTGCAGTCCATGGGGTCGCTAAGAGTCGGACACGACTGAGCGACTTCACTTTCACTTTTCACTTTCATGCATTGGAGAAGGAAATGGCAACCCACTCCAGTGTTCTTGCCTGGAGAATTGCAGGGACGGGGGAGCCTGGTGGGCTGCCATCTATCGGGTCGCACAGAGTCGGACACGACTGAAGCGACTTAGCAGCAGCAGCAGCAACAAACAATTGTAAACTAAAACTAAAATGAATTTCATGTATGTTGTTGCTGCTGCTGCTAAGTCTCTGGGAATCCCTGGGATTCTCCAGGCAAGAACACTGGAGTGGGTTGCCATTTCTTTCTCCAATACATGTATGCATGCTAAGCAGTTTCAGTCGTGTCCGACACTGTGCGACCCCATGGACAGCAGCCCACCATGCTCCTCTGTCCACGGAATTCTCTAGGCAAGAATACTGGAGTGGGTTGCCATTTCCTTCTCCAATTTCATGTATAATAACATCATAAACAAAATTCTTAGGAATAAATTTAATATATCAAAGTCTCTACACTATGTAATAATTTTGAGAGAAATTAAAGAAAAACTAAGTAAATGGGGAGATAGATTATGTTCATTAATTGGAAGACAATATTGTTAATCTGTCAATTCTCCCTGAATTGGTCAAAAGAGTCAATGCAATCTGTATCCAAATACTAGCAGTTATTTTTGTAGATACTGAAAATCTTAGTTCTAAACTTCATATGGAAATATAAAGGACCAAGAACATGCAAAGAATTTGAAAAAGAAGAACAAAGTTTGAGAACTTACATCACACAACTTTTAAGCCTTATTGTAAACCTACACTAATCAAGACAGTATAGCTCATAAATTAACAAATAGAATAGAGAGCTAGAAATAGACCCACACTTACATGGTTGTTTGATTTTTTTACAAAAACACTAAGGCAATCCAATAGGGAAAGGAAAGTTTATGTCACAGATGATGCTATAATAACTGGCTATCCATATGCAAAGGTATGAATGTCACACCATATGCAAAAATTAATTTGAAATGGGTCACACACCTAAATGTAAGTAGTAAAACTGTATATTTTAGGAGGACTTCCCTGGT
This sequence comes from Bubalus bubalis, assembly GCF_019923935.1. NCBI lineage: Eukaryota > Metazoa > Chordata > Mammalia > Artiodactyla > Bovidae > Bubalus > Bubalus bubalis. Next base: position 40,285,618 of record NC_059181.1, read on the forward strand.
GGTGCAGTGGTTAAGACTCCCACTCCCACTGCAGGGGGCTTGGGTTATATCCCTTGTCAGAGAACTACAATCCCGCATGCCACATGACATGGCCCCCCAAAAAACAAACAAAAAACAAATATTTTACACTTGATCTTAACGAAAAGGTCAAGAAGTGTTTAAAAAATATAAAACATATATTTTAAAAAGAAAACCTTAGAAGAATATCTTGATGATTTGGGATAGGTTAAGTTGGCGAGCAGATCACAGATATCAATACCATAAAAGAAAACACTGGTAAGTTAGATTTCATCAAAATAAAAAACTCTATCCCTATACTAGACAGTTCCTGTTGTAAAATAAGCACTGAATAAATAAATTTGTATTGAATGAAAAAACAAAAACTCTGCTTATCAAAAGACACTATTAAAGAGAATTCCCTCACAGACCAGTGGTTAGTATTCCACGCGCTCACTGCCAAGGGCCTGGATTCAAGCCCTAGTCAGGGAACTAAGATCCCTCAAGCTGTGCAGCGTGGCCAGGAAAAAAAAAATTAAAAAGACACCATTAAGAATATTGAAATGCAATCCACAGACTGGGGAAAGAAATATGGAGAGAACATACATCTGGCAAAGGATTGTTATGCAAAAAATGAAAAGAACTCTGTAACTTCAGTAATAAAAAGACAAACAACTAGACTTAAAATGGACAAAAAATTTGAACACTTACTTCTCAAAAGAAAATAAACAAATGGCCAATTATCACACTAAAAAGTGATCAAGATCACTAATAATTAAATATAAATTAGAGTCACAATGAAATACCACTATACACCTATTATAGCAGTTAAATTAAAATGACTGACAACCCCAAAGGTTGATGAGGATGTAGAGAAACTCCAACTCTCAAGCTCTGTTGGTGAGAATGCAAAACTGTGTAATGATTTCAAAAAAAGATCTGGCAGTTTCTTATAAAACCAAATGTTTAGTACCCTGAAAACCAGTGATTACATTGCTAGTTACACAAAAGAAATGAAAACATATGCCTACACAAAGATTTGTATATGAATGTTAATAGCAGCTTTATTCATAATAACCAAGATGCTGCTGCTGCTAAGTCACTTCAGTCGTGTCCGACTCTGTGCGACCCCATAGACGGCAGCCCACCAGGCTCCCCCGTCCCTGGGATTCTCCAGGCAAGAACACTGGAGTGGGGTACCATTGCCTTCTCCAACCAAGATGAGGAAATATCAATAGGACAGTCAATGATTCTGGAAGAATGGATAAACAAGCTTTCCTATAGTCTTATACTGGAATACTACTCAGAAGAAATGAACATGCAACAACATGAAGAATCTCAAAAGCATGATATGGAGTGAAAGAAGCCTTACAAAAAGAATGCATACTGTATGATTTCATTTATATGAAATTTTAGAATGAGCAAAACTCATCTGTAGTGGAAAAAGTCAAAACATTGTTTGCCTCTGGCAGATAGGGTTGGGGAATGATAGGAAAGAGCATAAGGAAACTTTTGTTACTGAATCCAAGTTCATAGTGCTGTACTCCTTGCAGTACACAGGCCAATAAATTTAGAGATTAGTTGTTGGGACAAAAAATAGCAACTTTGTTTGGAAAGCTAGCAGCCTGAGTAGATACTCAACTGTCCCAAACAACTATCTTATCAAAATTAGAACTCAGGCTTCTTTTATATTAAAAGGGGAAGGGATATGGTTGTTTTTGAAAACTTCTTGGTGTTGGAATCTTTTGTTCTAGCAGCTGTCCATGTAGATCTGGTCACAATGTTGCTATAAACTCCCCTCAGGAGGTTATTTTGGTTCTGCAACTTTTTGTTGTTACATGAAAGGGGAAGTATTATACCTTTAAAGGTATGAGATTGGGCTCTCATTCTTTTGCAAAGGTGCAGAGCCAACGTGACTAAGCAATGGCAACAGAGCATAAGGATTAGAGCTAAAGGAATAGATCCAATATGAAGTCCAGTTTGTTCCTCTCTGTTCCACTTTCATGAGTGATGTAAGTGCTCTATATCTTGGTAGGTTGGGGTTTAGGTCACTAGTCATTTGGCAAAATACGGTCAATGTATTCTTAAAATTTGTGTCTCATTATACGTAGATTTTATATAAAAAAACTATAAACAAATGTTCTATTCTAATTAATTATCTGCCTGCTGAAGTATTTGGAGGGACATGTACCGATGTCCACAATTTAAAGTACATTAAAAATGAGATAGATTAATGGATGGAGGGATGGATCAAGAAATGTATGATAAAACAATTTAGTAAAAGGTTGATGGTAAAATCAAGATGGGGTATATCAGTGTTCACTATAAAATTCAATTTTGCTGTATGTTTGAAATTTTAGTATTAAAATGCTGAGAAAATAATTAAAATAACACAGAAAAGCATGTTGTAAAAAGTAAAAATCCCCCTTTCTCCACCTCAACCTTTGCCCTTTTCCAGAAGTAACCACTATTATTAACAGTTTGGTAGATATTATTGTGAATCCTTTTTCTTTGAATTTGCATAAATGTAAAGGTTGAAATATATAGTGATCTTTTTAAAACACAAAGGGGATTGATTGTACTAGTCACACATTGAGTAATCTGCTTTATTCACTTGATACTTTGTCTTGGAGATCATTCTACATCAGCACAAATGTTACTGACTTGTTTTGCTGTTGAAAAAAATAAACCTCTCCAAAGCAGCTGGGCCAAATCAAGTATAATAGGGCTGGGTTTTTTTTTTAATATTTGTATCAACACCTGATTCCCCACACTGTTGTCAACACTGAACATTATCAGTCTTTTTCACTTTTGTCTGTCGAATGGGTGAAAAATGTTTTGCATTTTCCTGAGAGTTGGTGAGTTTCTGAGTCAGTCTTTTATTGGCCATGTATGGTTTTTCTTTTGTGACTTGCCTTTTCATATTCTTTGTCCTCTTCTCTATTAGGTTTCACTCCTTCTAATTGATTCTTTATATATTCTGGATCTATTCCTTTGTCAGTTATCATGCTGAAAATATAAATCTCCTAGTGTGTGGATCATGGTTTCACTTTCTTTATAGTGTCCTTCGATGAACAAGTTTTAAGTGTATTAGTCGCTCAGTCGTGTCCGACTCTTTTCGATCCATGGACTAGAGCCCACCAGGCTCCTCCGTCCATGGAATTCTCCAGGCAAGAGTACCGGAATGGATAGCCATTCCCTTCTTCTAGGGATCTTCCCAATCCAGGGATCGAGCCCCGGTCTTATACGCTACAAGCAGATTCTTTACCACCTGAGCCACCAGGGAAGCCCATTCAAATGTATAAGCCTTTCTTCATGGTTTGTCTTGAGAAATTTTCTGCTATCACAAGATCATCAAGATATTCTCTTATATGATCTCCTAAAAAGTTTTCCAGATTTTTTTTCTCTGCATATTTATAGTCTGGATAATAAGAAAACAAGATGACATCATGCATAGTGTTCTACAGCCTGTGGTTTTGTCATTTAGCAATAGATTTTGAACATCTTTTCATATGAATAAATGTGTCCATAATGTTGTGGGTGAGGTTTCCCAGGAAACAGACCCAGAGACAGAGATTTGTGTGCACGAAGTTTATTAGGCAGGGCTTTCAGGTTCAATATGTATGGGGGAAGGGAGTGACATAGGATCAGACAGGAGGGCAAGCTAGGTAATGGTCCAGGAGTAACAAGGGCTCCAACTTTGGAGCTTAAAAGGCCCGTAAAGCTGTCTCTAATTGAAGAAAGAAGGCTACTACTACTACTACTAAGTCACTTCAGTCGTGTCCAACTCTGTGTGACCCCATAGACAGCAGCCCACCAGGCTCCCCCGTCCCTGGGATTCTCCAGGCAAGAACACTGGAGTGGGTTGCCATTTCCTTCTCCAATGCGTGAAAGTGAAAAGTGAAAATGAAGTCGCTCAGTCATGTCCAACCCTCAGTGACCCCATGGACTGCAGCCTTCCAGGCTCCTCCGTCCATGGGATTTGCCAGGCAAGAGTACTGGAGTGGGGCGCCATTGCCTTCTCCAGAAGAAAGAAGGCTAGGACTTGATATTCCTGGGCTGTTAGGTGTGGGCTGCCCCCACCCTGGGAAGAGGGCGTGACACTGGGCAAGGTAGCTGACTTCCTCAAGATAGATGACAGATGAAGGCCGTCAGCCTGTAGTACTTCCAATAGTTGGGCTTCCTGAAGAGGTATCTGTGCAGCACATCACAGGGTCCACCACGGTTAGGGACACTTTTGACTCTGAATAGCAGAAAACCTGACCGACCCTTGCTAAATAAACAGGAGTCTGTCTGACTTAACAGAATGTCTGCAGCAGGTGAGCGCTGGCATCAATAGTATCTGCCCTTTTTATCAGGAAAGCAACATTTTTTCTCAGAAGTCCCCAGAAGACTTCCCCTTCTATTCAATTGGCCATAACTGGATCACAGGTCCATCCCTAGGGGCAGGGGAAGATGGAAAAGTGGGAACAGGATTGTCAGGATTCTGTGCCTGGAGCAGTGAACATTCATTGCTAACTGACCAATCTCTGGGTTCTGTTAGGAGAAAAGAGAAGGGGAAAGGATATTAGACCCAAAAGGAACAAGGCCTGCCACAAATAGACCCCTACAAAATTATTTTGGAATAATTGCATATAGATATAACTTATTGAAATGATCTCCCTGGACATTTGGTTGTTTCCAGCTTTTTGCAATTATCCACGGTGGTATAGGGCTCCCTTGGTGGCTCAGACAGTAAAGAATTCACCTGTAATGCAGGAGACCTAGTTTCGATTCCTGGGTCAGGAAGATACCCCTGGTAAAGGGAATGGCTACCCACTCCAGTCTTCTTGCCTGGAGAATCCCTTGGACAGAGGAGCCTGGCAGGCTACAGTCCATGGGGTTGCAGAGTTGGACATGACTGAGCAACTAACACTTTACTGTAGTATAATAAATGTCTTTGTAATTTTTCCCTGCCCATATCCTCATTTATTTCTTCAGGACGAAATGCTGTATATGTAATTGCTAGGCAGAGGGAATGTACCTTCAAAAAATGTTTGATGCAGATTGCCAAGATGTACCCTAGAAAGGCTCAACAAATTTATATTGTACTTGAGCAGTGAATGAAGAAGCCTGTCCTTACTGACCCTGGATATTAACATCCTCACTAATTTTCCCAGTTTTATACTCTTTAGAAAGTACCCAGTTTGGGCTTTCCCAGTGGCTCAGTGGCAAAGAATCCACCTGCCAATGGAGGAGACATGGGTTCGATTCCTGGCCCTGGAATATCCTACAGCCACAGAGCACCTAAACCCTTGGGCCACAACTGTCAAGCCCACTCTCTAGAGCCTGGGAACCACAACTACTGAGCCCATGTGCTGCAACTACTGAAATCCATGCAACTGGAGTCCATGCTCCACAACAAAAGAAGCCACTGCAATAAGAAGCCCACGCATTGCAACTAGAGAGTAGCCCCGGATTCTGCAACTAGAGAAAAGCCCTCCCAGCAACGAAGACCCAGCACAATGAAAAATAAATAAATAAATGAATTTTTAAAGTACCCAGTTTTGATTTGCATTTTGCTTTGATTTTTATTAACCATTTCTGCTAATGTTTTCACTGTGGTGTAAAAAACAAAAATATGCTTTGGACTGTAGCCTTCTGGAAAATAATGAGATATAATCAGGGTTTCATTGTCCTGCTCTAGGGGTTAATTCCAGCTGGACTGAGTTGTTTTACTGGTCAAGACATGAAACATAGTGATTAACAGTTTCCTTTTAACCTGGGGCCCAAGGAATTTCAGGGCATTTTGACCCAGTTTGTTAACATTGTTTATCAATAACAGCGAGGCTGATGATTTGCAGGTGGTCTTGATGTTACCCATCCCCGCCTCCACCCCCAGAGGGCTTATTGTCTGGTTACATTTCTGGAAAATGGCTAGGTGTTACAAATACCTAAATATATGTTCATAATTATTCATAGTATTCACAGTGGCAGCAGTAGAACTACACATATGAATATTTGTATAACCTATAAATTGATTTTTAAGATATCACTCAGCAAGGTAAAAGGAGAAAAAAATAATTTTGCTAATTCCTCCAGTGAGGATTGACTTGTGAATTTAGAAACATACGCCATAGCTATCTTATTGGGAAACATGGCAGTGCTGTTTTGAAAACATTTACTGAATTTTTAGTTCATGAATAATAGATCTCTAACTCCAGATTGTATTTTCTTAGTGAAAAAGGGTTAACAGTTATTATTAGAGCAAAAATAAAACCATAGTGCTATAAATCTGAAAAAAATCACATGAATATTTTAATATCTCTAAATATATGAATATCGTACTAAAATTGCTAGAATAATTTTTATTGCATTTTATATGACTTTTGTATAATCATTGCTGCATTTTATAATTTTTGCACACATTATAGTCTTGCATGTAAGTACTAAGTATTTACTGGCTCAGAAAAATATTAAGTCCACATGCACTTAAAAGATATAGAAATGTAAATTTAAGCGGTCAAAAAGATACTTTATATATTTATAGTTTGTAAATTAATAAGAGTTATGCCTGAAATATAGAGTAATAAACTAACAGTACTAAAGCATGATGTGAAATTACATGGCCACTACAAGAATATCGGATTGGATCAGTCCCTCAGTTGTGTCCGACTCTTTGCGGCCCCATGAATCCCAGCACGCCAGGCCTCCCTGTCCATCACCAACTCCCGGAGTTCACTCAGACTCACGTCCATCGAGTCAGTGATGCCATCCAGCCATCTCATCCTCTGTCGTCCCCTTCTCCTCCTGCCCCCGATCCCTCCCAGCATCAGAGTCTTTTCCAATGAGTCAACTCTTCGCATGAGGTGGCCAAAGTACTGGAGTTTCAGCTTTAGCATCATTCCTTGCAAAGAAATCCCAGGGCTGATCTCCTTCAGAATGGACTGGTTGGATTTCCTTAGAGTTTTCTCCAACACCACAGTTCAAAGGCATCAATTCTTTGGCACTCAGCCTTCTTCGCAGTCCAACTCTCACATCCATACATGACCACTGGAAAAACCATAGCCTTGACTAGATGAACCCTTGTTGGCAAAGTAATGTCTCTGCTTTTGAATATGCTATCTAGGCTGGTCATAACTTTCCTTCCAAGGAGTAAGCGTCTTTTAATTTCATGGCTGCAGTCACCATCTGTAGTGATTTTGGAGCCCAGAAAAATAAAGTCTGACACTGTTTCCACTGTTTCCCCATCTATTTCCCATGAAGTGATGGGACCGGATGCCATGATCTTCGTTTTCTGAATGTTGAGCTTTAAGCCAACTTTTTCACTCTCTACTTTCACTTTCATCAAGAGGTTTTTGAGTTCCTCTTCACTTCCTGCCATAAGGGTGGTGTCATCTGCATATCTGAGGTTATTGATATTTCTCCCAGCAATCTTGATTCCAGCTTGTGTTTCTTCCAGTCCAGTGTTTCTCATGATGTACTCTGCATATAAGTTAAATAAGCAGGGTGACAATATACAGCCTTGACGAACTCCTTTTCCTATTTGGAACCAGTCTGTTGTTCCATGTCCAGTTCTAACTGTTGCTTCCTGACCTGCATACAAATTTCTCAAGAGGCAGATCAGATGGTCTGGTATTTCCATCTCTTTCAGAATTTTCCACAGTTTATTGTGATCCACATAGTCAAAGGCTTTGGCATAGTCAATAAAGCAGAAATAGATGCTTTTTCCATGATCCAGCGGATGCTGGCAATTTATACCTAGATACAATTGTCAAAATAGTATAGATTAAAAACAATTAGACTACTCAATTCAAATTAGAATATAGAGAAAATGTAATATAGTGTAGTTCTTTTCTGAACCAATTTAGTAATACATAAATAGAGCATAAGAACTGTTCATACTTTTGATTTAATAAATATGTATCTGTAGTAGTCTAATATAATAATCCTTCTTGTTATTCTTTGGAAGAGAGTTGGCTCATTGGAAAAGACTCTGATGCTGGGAGGGATCGGGGGCAGGAGGAGAAGGGGATGACAGAGGATGAGATGGCTGGATGGCATCACTGACTCGATGGACGTGAGTCTGAGTGAACTCCGGGAGTTGGTGATGGACAGGGAGGCCTGGTGTGCTGGGATTCATGGGGTCGCAAAGAGTCGGACACGACTGAGTGACTGAACTGAACTGAATATAATAATCCTACATATGGAAAAACCTGTATACACAAAGATATCCATTCCAGCATTGTCTGTAGTGATGAAAATTATAAGCAATTTAGATGTCCAAAAGTTGGAGAAGAATTAATAAATGATGAAACCAGTAAGATATCTATATAATGGAGTTTTTGTTGTTATTGATGTTGTTTTTAGGCCACACAAAGCAACATCCTGAATCTTAGTTTCCCAACCAGGGATCAAATCTGTACACCCTGCATTGGGAGTGTGGATGGAGTCTTTAGCCCTGCACCACCAGTGAAGTTCCTGTAATGGAGTTTAATGAAACTATAAAATGGAGTAATGAAGATCCCTGTGTGTTGCTATTAGCTGATTCAGTAGGAGATGACACTAACTGAATATAAGCAAGATGCAAAAAAGCTGAATAGTAGGGAATATGTTTTGAGAGTATGAATATAGGTACATAGTTCCTGATATTTTTCAAAACAGAGCAATAGAAAGATAAAGCAAAAACTGATATAATTAAAGTGGTTCTCTAAAGTAGAAGGAAAGGAATGTGGAAAGCACAAAGATGGAAGCTTGTAAAAGATGGCCTCCAAAAATCCCCACCTGCTGGTATTCACATCCTTGTAAAGTTCCCTTAATATTGTGCCAGGATTGGTCTGTGTGGCCAAAAGAATTTGGCAGAAATGATGATGTGACTTCCAAGATTAGGTTCCTAAAAGACAATGTAGCTTCCGTTTTATTCTTTCTTTTCTTTTGCATCACTTGTTTTGGGGGAAGGCAGTTGCCCTGTTGAGCGGTCACTCCCACAGGGTGAGGGGTCTGAGGTCTGCCAACAGTCACATGGGTGAACCAACCATCTTGGAAGCAGATCATTTACCCCAGTTTAGCCTTGAAGTGACTGCAGCCCTGGCTGACATCTAGACTGTATTTCATGAGAGACCCTGAGCTAGAACCATCCAGCTAAGCCACCCTAGATTTCTGACCTTCCGAAACTGTGAGATAATGAACATTTGTTATTTTGAATTGTTAAGTTTGGTCTAATTTGTTAGGCAGCAGTAGATCATGAATACACGTTGGCGCCATAAAATTGATTTATTAAATTAAAAACCTGAATATAAATAAAAAGAAAAAAAAGCAGTCCTTAAAAATTCAAGACAAAGGGAAACAAATATCAACTATGAACTATCAAGCCAGTGGCAAAACTACACAGACAATAATTACTTCAAGTGACTTGCAAACGGTACTTTTTACTGTACATCCCTAATGTGCTAGATCCTAAGAACAAAAAGAACTGCAAATAAATCTTAAATGACATTCAGTTGTTTAATTGTAAGCAATGACATTGGTATTGCTGCCCTGATACTATTCTATCTATATAGAAGTAAAGCAAAGAAGTCATTATGTTAACATCACTAAGAACCAAGATTTTATATGAGTCAGAAAAGAGACACAAACACAAAATCAAAGAAGTAAAAATTCTTTGCTCTTTAATTTGGATTGGAAATAGCAGTATAGATTCATTATTTTTCTTTCTCCAAAAATATGTCTTTCTAGCTCTGTGCACTGAAAGACCTAAAAGAAATAACAACATAATAGCAATAAATACCCACCCAGATTGTAATGACTAAATATAAGTTAAAACAAACATGCAGAATTCCTTAGGGAAATGGCTAATTTCAATTCTGAGACTGGAAATAGAAAAGATGAACCTCGAATGTTCTGTGTTACTAGAAATTAAGAGCTATCAGAGTCAAATTAAAGGACTAAGGAGCCAGCTTTTTGAGGGGCTCTCACTGGCCCAAGATAGGATACTTTGAGCATCCAAAAAGTGTAATGACTACAAAGTAGTATATGTTTTTATACACCAAATACTTTAAAACTCCCTGAGTTCATAATGATGTGTGTGTTAGTGGCTCAATTGTGTCCAACTCTATGTGACCCCATGGACTGTAGCCCACCAGGCACCTCTGTCCATGGAATTCTCCAGGTAAGAATACTGGAGTGGGTTGCCATGCCCTTCCTTCTCCAGAGGGTCTTCCCCACCCAGGGATTGAATCTAGGTTTCCTGCACTGCAGGCAGATTCTTTACCATCTGAGGCACCAATGATACTAAAATATAAGTAAAACCTCAATGTTCACTTTTTGGAGGTTGCTTGGAAACCAACTTATTAATCATAAAATTGACAAAGGAAAAAATTTAAACATTTTTTTTCTGCCCGGCTGTGTTTCAGAGCATCCAGAATTAATGGGAAAGTTCTTCAGCTTATAATTCAAGCTCTGAAAGAATGTCAGAATTGGAAAATCACCATTTCATGAAGGAATGGTTTCGGTTATGAAAATGCTTTAATATCTTGATCTAAGTGGTAGCTACATGACTGGATTATATAAAAATATAAATATTTTTCCAGCTATCCATTTAATTTTTATGCATTTTATTGCAAGTATACTTCAATTTAATAATTTTACCTCAATTTTTAAAAAGTTCCCATTATGTCTTCCCATGTAGTGTAATAGGAAGTACACAGCACCCTATGAAATATCCTTGCCAAGAAATTGAACTTGAATCTAAACACGGCTCCATGTATAACTGCTGCTGCTGCTGCTGCTAAGTCGTGTCCGACTCTGTGTGACCCCATAGATAGCAGCCCACCAGGTTCCTCCGTCCCTGGGATTCTCCAGGCAAGAACACTGGAGTGGGTTGCCATTTCCCTCTCCAATGCGTGAAAGTGAAAATTGAAAGTGAAGTCGCTCAGTCGTGTCCGACTCCCAGCAACCCGATGGACTGCAGCCCATCAGGCTCCTCCGTCCATGGGACTTTCCATGCAAGAGTACTGGAGTGGGGTGCCATTGCCTTCTCCGCCAGCTCACAAAAAATAACTACCAGCTCACAAAAAATAAAGAGAACAGAGGAACATGTTAAATGATACCAATAGGGTACAACCAGACAAATGGAGAATATGGGACGTTCTATAGAACAAATGGGGCTTCCCTGGTGGCTCAGCTGGTAAAGAATCTGCCTGCAATGCGGGAGACCTGGGTTGGGAAGATCCCCTGGAGAAGGGAAAGGCTACCCACTCCAGGATTCTGGCCTGGAGAATTCCATGGACTATATAGTCCATGGGGTCGCAAAGAGTCGGACATGACTGAGCGACTTTCACTTTTCACTTTTCACTTTCATAGAATAAATGTCCATGGAGTAGCCAAGAGTTAGACATGACTGAGTGACTGAATATGCATCTGTGCACAGGACAAATGATGTGACTTCTTCAGTGAATTCATGATATAAAAAGGAAAGGGAAGGGGAAAGGATGAGTCATAGATTGAAAGAGACTTAAATGTTAGTCATGGACTGCAGCCCACCAGGCTCCTGTATCCATGAGATTCTCCAGGCAAGGATACTGGAGTGGGTCACCATTTCCTTCTCCAGGGGATATTCCCAACCCAGGGATCGAACCCGGGTCTCCTGCACTGCAGGCAGATTCTTTACTGACTGAGCTACAAGGGAAGCCCAAAACAGACTTAAGAGACATATTACTCAAAACAGTATCTGGACATTGTTTGGGTCTTGATTGAAACGAACCAACTATAAAAAGCCATTTTTGAGACTATCAGAATCATTTGAACACAGATGATATTAAGGAATTAGTGTTCATTTTATTAGATGTGATGGTAGCATTGTGTTCTTAAAGTCTGTATCCTAGTAGATAGTTAAGTATTTATGGGTGAAATTATACGATTTGCTTTAAAATATTGTTGGGGAGAAATACGGAGAGGAATAAATGACTCAAGAAAGCCACAAGGGTAATAACTGTTGAAGCTGAATGATAGATAAACTGGGGCTCGTTAAACTTGTTTCTTTATTTTTGTGTGTGTTAAGAAGCTCTTCAGTTACTGAGCGTCAATTCACCCTTCTATACCTTGTGATTCTGGGGATGGAATTTGACCATCCACATTTCTGCTTTGCCAACTGTTCCCCATCAGATTCTGACCATAGCGGGTTGATAGAGGGAGACTGCTGGGCTGGAGGAGAATAAAGGAATTTAAACTCCTTTCTGTTCTTCCTGTTGCTTCCTGCCAGCTTCCTGCCTCCCTCAGCATCTCCCCAGCCAGGAGCATTTCTTCACCCCTGAATCAGCAGCGCCATTCATGTCAACAGCTGATTGCAGTTTGCAGTTTTCCAACATTCAGAGAATGAGCCTCGTCAAACCCACATCAGAAACACCAGCATGAGGTGAGCAGCAGCCCCTCCTCAGAGGTCTGGGTCCCAGCCCACGGAGCCCTTCCTCTAAGCTTCTAAGTTGTAATAATTGCATTCTCTTTCCCTGGTACTCAAGCCCTGGGGCGGGGGTGGTAGCAGTTTTCTGTCTCCTACTCCAAGATATCTTACAGTTATCTGCACCATTTGAGTTAATCTATTGATACTTAACAACTTTATGACTACTTCATGCTTTTTACATGAAATTCTGCCCGTTCAAATAAGTAATGTGGCTTCTGCCTCCTGACTGGGCCCTGACTGAAAGGTACACCCATCAGTCATTGGTTGAAGGCTGCTTCCAGGGAGGTTCGTTACCCAGCATTTACGATCAGTCACAGGGGAGGTAAAGTCGACACCTGCAGCAGGGCAGGCTCCAGTGGCAAGAGACAACACTCAGGCAAAGTACTGTAGGAGCTAGCTTTGGGCCAGTGTGTACTAAAGTGATAAGGGAGAGGGAACAAGGGCGGGAAGGGGGCGGGGTGTGACAATGTTTGCTACACAGCCTAATGCTCTTTATGAAAAATTAATTTCTCATTACACAAGCATTCATTATCTTTGAAAGACTCTTAGTCATTAAGCATAAGGCAAAAGTCCTCTCAATCACCATTCCCCATCTAGATTCCCTTTGCTTCCTTCTTCCCTAGAGGTAATCACTGTTATCAGTTATCATTTACATGTGTTTTTCTACATATATATGTATATAAAACATACACGGCATTATTTTGTAGGTTTTGGTTTTTATTTCAGAGTATACATGTCTTCTTGCAATTTGCTTTATTTACAAAACAATTTGTCTAGGAATTCATTCCATATTATGACACATAGATCCACCTATTTCTTTTTAACTGCTGCATAATATTCCCTAATGTCCATATGCCATTGTTTATTTTGCTTGTGATCTATGTTCACAATTAACAAAATTCTATGATTAATATCCATGTCTGTGTGTCTTTGTACCAGTTTAGGAGTGTTTTTCCAGGTTAGATACAGAGCAATAGAAATGCTGGGTCAGTTTTAAATGTGCATTAGATGTTAAAAATATGTCTTCTAAAATGTGGTTCTAATGTACAAGCTGTGATATTGCAGCTTATAATAAGAAATATATATAGTAAATCCCCTACCTACAAATGAGTTCCATTCCAAGAGTGCATTTGTAAGTCCAATTCGTTTGTAAGTCCAACAAAGTTAGCCTAGGTACCCAACTAACACAATAAGCTATATACTACTGTACAGTAATAGGTTTGTAATACTTTTTACACAAATAATACATAAAAAACAAACACAAAAATAAGGAAAACATTTTTAATCTTACAGTATAGTGCCTTGAAAAGTACAGTACTATAGTACAGTAGCCTGGCATACAGGGGCTGATAGCAGTACAAAGTACAGCTTTCACGCTTGCTTCCGGGCATCCTGAGCTTGAAATAAAAATACTGTACTACTGGACTCTATACAGTACTGTACAGTAAGGTACACAAAAGCACAACCACTTGTAGAGGATGCACGCGCATGACAATTATGTGATGGGATGTGCAAACACACGTTTGCATCTTTGATAGTTCACAACTTGAACGTTCCCATGTAGGAGACATACTGTAGTTGGTCTTCATCCTCATTTCTGGCAGAGTTCCTAAAACCCTTGGAATTTCCTAAGCGAAGAGAGCAACAAAGGTGTCTTTGTGATGTGAATAAGGTGATTCCCCAGCTGCACCTAAGGATGGGGGCTGGTTGCCAGGGGAATCAACGTTGTGATTAGAGGGTTGCAACTTCCGGTCTCACCTTCTAACCTCGGGGGAGGGGATGGGAGGAGAGCTGGAGGTTGTCACCAGAGTCACCAATGGCCAATGATTGAATCAATCTTGACTAAGTAATGAAGCCTCCTTAAAAACCCAAACCTATAGGATTCAGAGAGCTTCTGGATTGGTGAACTCTTGCTTATCTGGGGGGAATGGGACTACTGGAGAGGACATGGGCGTGCCTCATCCTTTCCCCACACCTTGTCCTAAGAATCCTTTCGGTCTGCCTGTTCCTGAAACTGATGATCTAGTAAGTAAATCGTTTCTCTGAGTTCTTTGAGCCGTTTTAGCAAACTAACTGAACCCCAGGAGGGGATCTTTGGAACTTAGCCAGTTGGTCAGAAGTATAATGTCAGGATTGAGTTGAATTCTTGGACACCCAACTGGTGTCTGAAAATTGGTGTTGTATGGGAAGCACCTCCGCTCCCACCAAAAAAACCCTACACATTCAGATTGGGTTTGGGAACTCAAGAGTTGGTGTCAGTGAAATGGGATTTGCTAGAACGGCCCAGGCTCAAAGAAACTTGTAGTTTAGGAAGGGAAAGGATGAATGGGGATGGGAAGGTATATATAACCTTATTACAAAATTTTAAACTAGTTTAGGAAGTCTTAACATAATTTGCTATTCTGCTTCCCCTCAAGGGTCTTACAGATGCTAATTAAAAACATTAGGTTAATTAACAAGACAATGAGAAGACCCTGAGAAGCAACTCTTCTTCCCCACTAGGTGGAACTTTTTAAACTGTTTTTAAGGCATAAGGTAGATAACATGAATATTGACTGGAATGAAACAAAGAAGAATCTGGAGAGAGCCCTGGGGACTTGTACCAGTAGGGTGGAAATCTTTAGATGGTTGTTAAGAAATCGGATGAAATAAGAATGGGACATTGGTGGGGTTAAAACAAAGGTTTCTTTTTTAAAATAATTTCTTTTGGCCACGCTGTGCGGTTTGGGGGAATTCTCTGACCAGGGATTCAGCCTGGGCTACGGCAGTGAAAAAGTGCTATCCAATAGAACGCCAGGCAACTCACCAAAACAAAGGGGTCCTAAGGATGGGTGGACACAAGGACCCCTGGTTGACTCCCAATATTAAAGGACCCCAAACAAGTCCGCTCTATTTACCCTAGTGGAGAAATTAAAAGCTGGAAAGCAAACTTTGCGATGAGAAACATGACCAGTATAGTAATTGCTTGGGGTCATGCTTAGGCCTGTTAATCAAAACAGATTGATAAAAGGGTTGGGGTCCCTAGGCTTGACCCTTCGCTGGAGACCTAAAGCCTTTTACACTAGAGTGGATAAAATGCGTAGGGGGTGAAGAAGAGAAGTTGCCAGTACTCACTGATAGGAGAATCACATGAACCCATTGGTGAAGCCCTTACTTAGGTTACAACTAAATCGAGAGAAAGTAAAAATGGAATGGTTGATAGAATCATGAAAGTTGAAATGTCTAGGCAGGGATTTTGTAAAAAAGTTGTGTTGGTGTTACCGGAATGTTTTGTGGGAATGGCTGTTATGTTTGGCTGGGGAACACCTCCCCTACCTAGTGCTGTAAAATCCAAACCTGTGGATGAAATCCTAAGGGAGGCTACAGTTAGGACTGTAATGGATGGTACTAAGGTAAAGTTTTGTGGGAGAAGCCGTACGTTGGAATAGGCTTTCTGTGAAGCGGTGGTGTCTCTCTTACCTGACTGTCATGGGGACGGACATACTATCTGACTGGGGAATGTTTCTCCCACTGAGGATTGTAAAACAGAGGACATGTGACTCCACCCCTCAAGCAATATTAATGGGAATTGCTAAATGGGAACCAATAAGACCGCCTAAGCCCACACAGTGGAATAGAAGCTGGAGTACCAGTAGGGACATAGAATGTAGCTTGGACTTAGGGCAGGAGCCTGTTAGCACTCCCCGTGACAACTGGGACTTGTAACTAGAGAATTCCCATTTGAGGGTTATTTGCTACCTTGTTATTGTACGTTATTAATTGAAGCTACCCTTATGACTGAAGGACTTAAAGTGCTCTTAAATCTGAAATGGTTATAATGTCAAGGACAACGTTGGAGAAATGCCCTAATGGGAATGGCAGGGCCCAGAACAGTTCCATAACAATATGGGAATGGGTTATACAGGATTTTGTTATTGGGAGGAAGAAAGCAAGGAGACAGTCAGGAGCAGGGAGCCTCTTTTCTCCTAGGACTGACTCCAGAACTGTGTTAGTAGCGGCTGGATTCTACCGTCATTTGAACAGTGCCCTGTAAACAGCTCTCTACCGACAGAGAAAGGGCCGCTTGGTTTGTGGACAGCAGTTTCACAGTAAATGAACACCCCCGATCGAAGAAGGTGAAAACAAATTAGCTCAGTGGGCTGAGTTGCATGGTGTTTGCCTAGCAGTGATGAAAGAATTGATCAGTGGTAAAGCCCCTGTGTCTGAGTTTTTACTGACTCATGGGCAGCGGCCATTGGCCACATGGTCAGGCAGAGGGCAAGGGAAACCTGGCTTATTAAAGGGATGCCCGTATGGAAATCACTATGGGAATTTGAGGAGGGGGCATGAAGGTAGGATGTGTCAATGCTCTTTGGGAGAACCCCCTTCCGGCTTTGGGAGGTGACTGGAATCAACAAGCAGATATCCATCCCCACGCTTGCTGGAGGTGGCCACCTGGGCCCATGAAGTGAGTGGATATGGGGGTGCTGCAGCATTGCAGAGACGGGACTGATCCAGACATGGTCCTCTTGTTCCCTCTGAGACGCAAGATGCCAAATAAGAGCTGTTCTGTCAGCGAGACAGACGGGGGTGCGGTGGGCTGTGTGGCAGATTCTGGTGGGAAGACCTTGACTATAGCTGCCAAGTGAGGCCAAGGCTGGAGGCTCAGGGCTCCAAATGGATCCTGGGTCCTGACAGGAGCAATGTTGAGCCCAGCTTGGGCTTTACTTGCCCGGTGCTCGATGGCAGTTCTCAGGGTGTTAGGAAAGGACCTGAACACAGGAGAGGGCAACAATTTGAACATCTGATCATCATTTCTTCAGACTAAGGAACACATTTCACCAGCTCATAATGTCGAAGGATGTATGTTTGTGCTAAGTCACTCAGTCATGTCCAACTCTTTGCAACCCCATGGACTGTAGCCTGCCAGGCTCCTCTGTCCATGGGAATCTCCAAGGATGGACAGCAATATATCCTCTTCAGAGTGTGATGGAATCTGAAGGGGCAGTTAGAACAATGGTTGTCTGTAACAGGGGATAGAAGCATGAAGGGCCAGCTTCCATGCCTTCAACACTCACATGAGTGGGGCTAAAGGGTTTCCTTGCTGGGTAGATTTCTCTGTTTCTCTGGTGGATCTGAGGGAAAGGGGGAGTGAAAGGCATTGGTATTTTTTTCTTCCCCACATCACTTCGGCTTTTTTTTCCTTCCTACTTGATACAGGGGTCACAAGACCAGGGCTGGAAACAGGGATGGTTCCTGAGCAAGTAACTGTAACTGTTTTTAGCCTTTGTGTCAGAATTCCTAAGAGCCTGATGGGGCAGGATGTGCCTTCACGCATGTAACAAAATTGGGATCAACAGCAAAAGCAGCGATATTGCCTGGAGGTAAAGATAGCCTGCTAGTTCTGAGTCTGTAACCTTATCTGACTAGATGAGCACTCAGGGGGAGGCGCTTGCATAACTAGTTTTGCTGCCTGCCATCTAGACCAGCTCCAAGGCCGAACCTAAAGTCCCTCCCAAAGGTAGGAAAATTTGGATATAGACAGAGAAAAGGGAAAATGGTAGCCGAGGGTAAATAGGAATGAATAAATAAATTGGTTGGGTAATGAGGGCCATCCAATATTATGTTAACATCTCCCAAGAGGCTCAAAGCAAGATACCTGAAAGGGTGAAGCCACATGTTGCTGACCCCACTCCTGCTTTTAGAACCTGAAAAGAGCAAATTGAAGCTTACAACCTGAGTGGACCTGGCCCTGGGAGACATTTTCATAGGATCTGATGCTGGGTTGGAAACTTATTAATGACTGAGTGGGATTCTAGTCATGGGCCGGTATCTTTTGACTTCTAGGACTATTTTGCTGTAAGGGATCCATATTTGAAGATCAGGGAGTGAACTGGGATATTTTGACTTATAATAAGAAATATATATCTTTGGTCCCCGATTGTGGCAGTTACTAAAGGATAATCCTTGGAACTTCCGAAGTGAAGAGAGCAACAAAGGTGTCTTTTGTTATGCTAATGAAGTGGCTTTTGGAATGTACCTAAGAATGGGGTTGGTTGCCAGGGGAACCAACATGTTGATTAGAAGGTTGGAACTTTTAGTCCTACCTCTTCATATCGGAGGAGTAGAGGGGAGCTGTATGTAAGTTGAATCTATCACCCGTGGCCAATGACTTAGTCAATCGTGCCTGTGTAACAAAGCCTACATAAACACCTAAAAGTACAGAGTTCAGAGAGCTTCCAGGCTGGTGAACACGTGGAGATGTGGGGAGAGTGGTGAGCCCAGGGAGGGCATGGAAGCATGAGCCCAGGGGAGTCCTGTCCCCCGACCTTGCTCTATGAATCTCTTCCCTCTGGCTTCCTGAGTTGTAGCCTTTTATAATGAACCAGTGATCTAGTGAGTAAAATGTTTGAGTCCTTTGAGCTGCTCTAGCAAATTAATCGAACCTAAGGAGTGGGTTGTTAGAACAAAGCCAACTGCTCCAAAGTACAGGTCACAACCTGGACTTGGGACTGGTGTCTGAATTGAGTTACCAGGGAAGACATGGTAGGAATCTCTGATCTATAGCCAGTTTGTCAGAAGAATGGGTCACAGCCTGGACTTGTGACTGGCATCTGAAGTGGGGGTGAGGTAGAGGGCAGTCTTGTAGGCTGAACTTTCAACCTATGGAATCTGATGCTGTCTCTGGGTAGACAGTATCAGAATTGATATGACCTGAGTTGAATTCTTGGACACCCTGCTGGTGTCTGAGAATTGCTTGTTTGGGGAAACCTCCCTGCCCCCAACATACATTGGAAATTGGATCTCAGAACACCTAAAAGACAGGGTACTAGGAAGGTGCCAATGTTCTTCTTACTATAGGACTCACTATAGCTGTCTTAGCCTTCATTTCCCATCTGGCACTGCTCTGGGCCCCCTTAGTAGAGGATAACCCAGTGGGGAGAGAGAGCTAGCTGTTCACCCCAACCATCCACAAGCCACCCTGCATCGTCTGCATTCTACTGTCCACGGGGCCACCAGGGCAGGACTAACTTGAATGTCACAGAGACACCAAAGGGGAGTCTTCAGGCTGGCAGCAATGTCTGTGGTGTCCCCTGAGAACAGAGTCTCATAGAGATTGTTGGAATGGGCTTGTTCCTGGGCCTCTGTGACAGTCCTTAGCAACTCCTGGAAATAATTACAGTAATTACATATGAATGAGTTCCATTCAGAGAGTGCGTTCATTAGGTCCAATTTGTTTGGGAAGTCCAACAAACTTTGCCTAGGTACTCAACTAACACAATTGGCTATATAGTACTGTACTGTAATAGATTTATAATACTTTTCACACAAATGATATATCACTTCAGTTCAGTCGCTCAGTCGTGTCTGACTCTGCCACCCCATGGACTGCAGCATGCCAGGCTTCCCTGTCCACCACCAACTCCCAGAGCTTACTCAAACTCATGTCCATTGAGTCAATGATGCCCTCCAACCATCTCATCCTCTGTTGTCCCCTTCTCCTTCTGCCTTCAATCTTTCCCAGCATCAGGGTCTTTTCCAGTGACACACTTCTTCACATCAGATGGCCAAATATTGGAGTTTCAGCTTCAGCATCAGTCCTTCCAATGAATATTCAGGACTGATTTCCTTTAGGATGGACTGGTTGGATCTCCTTGCAGTCCAAGAGACTCGCAATAGTCTTCTCCAACACCACAGTTCAAAAGCATCAGTTCTTCGGTGCTCAGCTTTCTTTATAGTCCAACGCTCACATCCATACATGACTACTGGAAAAACCATAGCTTTGACTAGACAGACCTTTGTTGGCAAACTTATGTCTCTGCTTTTTAATATGGTATCTAGGTTGGTCATAGCTTTTCTTCCAAGGAGGAAGTGTCTTATAATTGCATGAAGTAATATATAAACAAACACAAAAAATACAACATTTTTAATCTTACAGTACAGTATTGGTGGCTCAGCAAGTAAAGAACCTGCCTGCCAATGCAGGAGATGCCGAAGATGCGGGTTTAATCCGTGGGTCAGAAAGATCCCCTGGAGAAGGGAATGGCAACCCACTCCAGTCTTCTTGCCTGGAGGATCCCATGGACAGAGGAGCCTGGTGGGCTACAGTCCATGGGATTGCAAAGAGTTGGACATGACCGAGTGACTGAGCAAGGCACACACTACTGTACTCTATGCTGCTGCTGCTGCTGCTAAGTCGCTTCAGTCGTGTCCGACTCTGTGCGACCCTATAAACGGCAGCCCACCAGGCTACAGTACTGTGCAATAAAGTGCACAAAAGTACAACTACTTGTACAGGATGCACATATATGACAATGTACACCAGACACTTGAACTAACTTACGTGATTGACATTCGAAGAAGTGTTAGTTGCTCAGTAGTGTCTGACTGTTTGTAACACCATGGACTAGAGTCTGCCAGGCACCTCTGTCCATGGGCTTCTCCAGGCAAAAATACTGGAGTAGGTTGCCATGCCCTTCTCAAGGGGATCTTCCTGACCCAGGAACTGAACCCAGGTCTCCCGCATTGCGGGCAGATTCTTTACTGTTTGAGCTACCAGCGAAGCCCCTGACATGCAAACAAATGTTCGTATCTGTGAAAATTTGAAACTTAAAGTTTCATATGTAGGAGACTTACGGTAGTTGTACTTTGGCCACCTCATGCGAAGAGTTGACTCATTGGAAAAGACTCTGATGCTGGGAGGGATTGGGGGCAGGAGGAGAAGGGGATGACAGAGGATGAGATGGCTGGATGGCATCACTGACTTGATGGACGTGAGTCTGAGTGAACTCCAGGAGTTGGTGATGGACAGGGAGGCCTGGCGTGCTGCGATTCATGGGGTCGCAAAGAGTCGGACACGACTGAGCGACTGAACTGAACTGAACTGAAGTCCTTGCCTGACCCTGGGGCAGAGTGAGTAGCTTACCATAGCCTTTCTTTTATGCCACTAACACTGGACCCAGTGCCCGTGGGAGTGGCATCAGGTCCATGGGCACCGGGTTCAATGTTAGTGGCATCTGCATGAGAAAGGCTAGTTGGTTTCTTTCAGTTACCCCTAAGCATACCTGGGATTGGGATCCACAGTGTACTTGGCCATGTCAATATTTGTAAAAATATTTTTCAGGCAGAGGAAACACAAAGTCCTAGGATCTGAAGTGAGGACATGCTTATCGTGTTGAAGGAATGGTCCAGAGGCTGGTTGGAATACAGAGTGAGGAGGACAAGTAGGATATGGAGTCAGAGGCAATGATGGGGATTGGCGACTACATCAACTTTCCAGCTCACTCCTGCCCAAGGGTTGTTTTAAACCTCCAGGCTTTTCCAGACTGGGCTCTTGGTTTCTTTGGCGATTCAATTCCCTCAAACCTGAATAGGCCTCTGATCTTTTTGCTTCTAGGCAGTTTTGAGTTTTGTAACCATATTCAAAGTTCTTTCCTAGATATAGTTGTTAAGTCTGCTTTGTGTTTTTACCTCCTTCTTCCCATGCTTTTCCTTTTTTAAGTGAATGGTGGCTACCTTGATGCTGTCACAGAAAACAGGCTCAGATAAGAAGGATGGACACCAACCACGACCCTCAATCTGATTTTTTTTCTTTTTTTTTTTATTGAAGTATGGTTGATTTACAATGTTGTGTTAGTTTCAGGTATACAGCAAAGTGATTCAATTAAACATATATATATATATATATATTCAGATTCTTTTCCCTTATGCAAATGTGCTCAGTCATGTCTGACTCTTTGCTACCCCATGGACTGTAGCCCTCCAGGCTCCTCTGTCCAGGGGATTTTCCAATTAAGAATACTGGAGTGGGTTGCCATTTCCTCCCCCAGGGGATCTTCCCAACCTGGGGAATGAACCCTCATCTCCTACATTGACAGGTGGATTCTTTACCACTGAACCACCAGGGAAGCTCTTTTCCCCTATAGGTTATTATAAAACATTGACTACAGTTCCCAGTGCAATACAGTGATTTTTGCTTCAGGGCAGAGTCCCTCTGTTTAACTGAGGAGTCTTTTCTTTTTCTTTTTTTTTTTAACCTGAGGAGTCTTAATGTGTCTTGTGTCAAGTGCTTAAGCAGTCCCTAAGCTGGGGCCTGGTGGCTGACACGATTGCAGCTGTTAGGCTGGGGAGAGATAATGAGGCCAAATGCATTTAGATTATATATTACAGACACCACATAGGCAAGATCAGCATGGTCTCCGCTCCCCACGTCCCTCGTCCCACAGCATCATACTGAACAAGAGGAGCCAAATGACTGAACACCAGTGTGCTAAGTCGTTTTGCTAGGGGGAGGCCAATTCTAAACTACAGTCAAGCAGTTTTCTAGATAGCCATGGAAGTTGGCAGCTGTAGCCTGGCGGGTAGTGGGGTGGGTAGAAAGGGTTGCCCTCCCCAGAACCAGGGAGATGGGTGAGAAATGGCCTTGTGGCAGTCTGCCACAAGATAGTGAGGGGAAACTGCCTTGCAGCAGCTCCCTGTCCTTATCTCCCTTTGTTCCAGGAGGAATCACGGAGCCTTCTGCCAAGTCTGGTCAGACTACCGACAAGCCCTGCTTCTGTGACCTATATGGACATGTGCAAGGCCACCAGCATGTCCTGATACAGCTTGTCCCTTACACTCTGTTGCACAAAGCCTCTTTCAGTCTTCTCTCTTGTCGTTGGGGATTCAAAAGCAGGCAGCTTTTCTAACCCTGTGTTCCCCAATTTTTTCCCTCTTTTCCTTTTTGTCATTGAATCTGCCAATTCTGGCCTGAGCTTTTCATTTTCTTGGAAAAATACCTTGTTAAACACACCAAGTAACCATCAATACACACTATGAACACTTCCTTCTATCCTCTTTCCCTAAAGCCATTGGCTCAGTCACGTGTAGAATCATCATCGTGGCATGTCAGCTCTTAGTTGCAGCACGTGGGATCTTTAGGTGGCACGCAGAATCTACTTCCCTGACCAGAGATTGAACCTGGGCTTCCTGCATTGGGAGCTTGGAATCTTAACCACTGGACCACCAGAGATATCCCCTGATGTCTTTTTAATACAGGTGTTACCTTAATCAAGCCTTTCACACCATTTAGTAAAACTCTCCATCTTTCCATTGCAGAAGGCAATGGCACCCCACTCCAGTACTCTTGCCTGGAAAATCCCATGACGGAGGAGCCTGGTAGGCTGCAGTCCACAGGGTCGCTATGAGTCAGACATGGCTCAGCGACTTCATCTTCACTTTTCACTTTCATGCTTTGGAGAAGGAAATGGCAACCCACTCCAGTGTTCTTGCCTGGAGAATCCCAGGGTCGGGGGAGCCTGGTGGGCTGCTATCTATGGGGTCGCACAGAGTTGGACACGACTAAAACCACTTAGCAGCAGCAGCTGCAACCAAGGTCATCCATAGAGTAAGGTACAGAGCCATCTCTGTTGTAGCAAGCTGGAAACGTTGTAGCAAGCTGGAAAGCTACAAGCTTGCCTTGTAGCAAGGCAAAAACATGTAGGAGTATAGTTCAGTTCCATTCAGTTCACTGGCTCTGTCATGTCCGACTCTTTGCGACCCCATGAATCACTCTTTGTGACCCCATGAATCACAGCACGCCAGGCCTCCCTGTCCATCACCAACTCCCCGAGTTCACTCAAACTCATGTCCATCGAGTCAGTGATGCCATCCAGCCCTCTGTCATCCCCTTCTCCTGCCCCCAATCCCTCCCAGCATCAGGGTCTTTTCCAATGAGTCAACTCTGCATGAGGTGGCCAAAGTATTGGAGTTTCAGCTTCAGCATCAGCCCTTCCAATGAACGCCCAGGACTGATCTCCTTTAGGATGGACCGGTTGGATCTCCTTGCAGTCCAAGGGACTCTCAAGAGTCTTCTCCAACACCACAGTTCAAAAGCATCAATTCTTCGGCACTCAGCTTTCTTCACAGTCCAACTCTCAGATCCATATATGATCACTAGAAAAACCATAGCCTTGACTAGATGGACCTTTGTTGGCAAAGTAATATCTCTATTTTTCAATATGCTGTCTAGGTTGGTCATAACTTTCCTTCCAAGGAGTAAGCGTCTTTTAATTTCATGGCTGCAGTCACCATCTGCAGTGATTTTGGAGCCCCCAAAAATAAAGTCTGCCACTTTCCACTGTTTCCCCATCTATCTGCCATGAAGTGATGGGTCCAGATGCCATGATCTCAGTTTTCTGAATGTTGAGCTTTAAGCCAACTTTTTCACTCTCCTCTTTCACTTTCATCAAGAGGCTTTTTAGTTCCTCTTCACTTTCTGCCATAAGGGTGGTGTCATCTGCATATCTGAGGTTATTGATATTTCTCCCGGCAATCTTGATTCCAGCTTTTGCTTCTTCCAGCCCAGCGTTTCTCATGGTGTACTCTGCATAGAAGTTAAATAAGCAGGGTGACAATATACAGCCTTGACGTACTCCTTTTCCTATTTGGAACCAGTCTGTTGTTCCATGTCCAGTTCTAACTGTTGCTTCCTGACCTGCATATAGGTTTCTCAAGAGGCAGGTCAGGTGGTCTGATATTCCCATCTCTTGAAGAATTTTCCACAGTTTATTGTGATCCACACAATCAAAGGCTTTGGCATAGTCAATAAAGCAGAAATAGATGTTTTTCTGGAACTCTCTTGCCTTTTCGATGATCCAGTGGATGTTGGCAATTTGATCTCTGGTTCCTCTGCCTCTTCTAAATCCAGCTTGAACATCTGTAAGTTTATGGTTCATGTACTGTTGAAGCCTGGCTTGGAGAATTTTGAGCATTACATTGGTAGCCTGTGAGATGAGTGCAATTGTGAGGTAGTTTGAGCATTCTTTGGCATTGCCTCTCTTTGGGATAAGAATGAAAACTGACCTTTTCCAGTCCTGTGGCCACTGCTGAGTTTTCCAAATTTCCTGGCATATTGAGTGCAGCACTTTCACAGCATCATCTTTTAGGATTTGAAATAGCTCAACTGGAATTCCATCACCTCCACTAGCTTTGTTCGTAGTGATGCTTTCTAAGGCCCACTTGACTTCACATTCCAGGATGTCTGGCTCTAGGTGAGTGATCACACCATCGTGATTATCTGGGCTGTGAAGCTCTTTTTTGTACAGTTCTTCTGTGTATTCTTGCCACCTCTTCTTAATATCTTCTGCTTCTGTTAGGTCCATACCATTTCTGTCCTTTATCGAGCCCATCTTTGCATGAAAAGTTCCCTTGGTATCTCTAATTTTCTTGAAAAGATCTCTAGTCTTTCCCATTCTGTTGTTTTCCTCTATTTCTTTGCATTGATTGCTGAGGAAAGCTTTCTTATCTCTCCTTGCTATTCTTTGGAACTCTGCATTCAGAGGCTTATATCTTTCTTTTTCTCTTTTGCTTTTCACTTCTCTTCTTTTCACAGCTATTTGTAAGGCCTCCTCAGATAGCCATTTTGCTTTTTTGCGTTTCTTTTCCTTGGGGATGGTCTTGATCCCTGTCTCCTGTACAATGTCACGAACCTCCGTCCATAGTTCCTCAGGCACTCTATCTATCAGATCTAGACCCTTAAATCTATTTCTCACTTCCACTGTATAGTCATAAGGGATTTAATTTAGGTCATACGTGAACAGTCTAGTGGTTTCCCCCACTTTCTTCAATTTAAGTCTGAATTTGGCAATAAGGAGTTCATGATCTGAGCCACAGTCAGCTCCCGGTCTTGTTTTTGCTGACTGTATAGAGCTTCGCCATCTTTGGCTGCAGAGAATATAATCAATCTGTTGACCATCTGGTGATGTCCATGTGTAGAGTCTTCTCTTGTGTTGTTGGAAGAGGGTGTTTGCTATGACCAGTGCGTTCTCTTGGCAAAACTCTATTAGCCTTTGCCCTGCTTCATTCCGTACTCCAAGGCCAAATTTGCCTGTTACTCCAGGTGTTTCTTGACTTCCTACTTTTGCATTCCAGCCCCCTATAATGAAAAGGACATCTTTTTGGGGTGTTAGTTCTAAAAGGTCTTGTAGGTCTTGCCTGGAAAATCCCATGGATGGAGGAGCCTGGTAGGCTGCAGTCCATGGGGTCGCTAAGAGTCGGACACGACTGAGCGACTTCACTTTGACTTTTCAGTTTCATGCTTTGGAGAAGGAAATGGCAACCCATTCCAGTGTTCTTGCCTGGAGAATCCCAGGGAAGGGGGAGTCTGGTGGGCTACCGTCTCTGGGGTTGCACAGAGTCGGACACACCTGAAGCAACTTAGCAGTAGTAGCAGCAGAAGCAACTTAGCAGCAGCAGCTGCAACCAAGGTCATCCATAGGGTAAGGTACAGAGCCTTCTCTGTTGTAGGAAGCCTGAAACATTGTAGCAAGCTGGAAACGTTGTAGCAAGCTGGAAAGCTACAAGCTTGCCTTGTAGCAAGGCAAAAACATGTAGGAGTATGCTTGGGAGGTTCTTTATAAGGGCAGGCTGAAAGTGGCACATGCAGTTTGTTCGCACATTCCTTTGCTATCGTTTCATTGCCTGGCCATACCTAACTGCAAAAGAGGCTTGGGAAATGTGTCCCCAAGAAGACACAGAAAACCTGGATTAGGTAAGCAGCTATCCATCTCTGTCAAGGGGTGCTGTGGAACAGTGCATTCGCAGTGTGAGGGTTGTGAGAAGTGGCTGAATTCTGGGTTTATATTGAAGGTAGAGACATCAGAGGAGAAGGCAATGGCACCCCACTCCAGTATTCTTGCCTGGAAAATCCCATGGACGGAGGAGCCTTGTAGGCTGCAGTCCATGGGGTCGCTAAGAGTCGGACACGACTGAGCGACTTCACTTTCATGCATTGGAGAAGGAAATGGCAACCCACTCCAGTGTTCTTGCCTGGAAAATCCCAGGGATGGGGGAGCCTGGTGGGCTGCCGTCTATGGGGTTGCACAGAGTCAGACGCGACTGAAGCGACTTAGCAGCAGCAGCAGCAGCAGAGACATCAGAATTGTTGATGCCAAGGTTTGGGGCTTGAATAATTTGGAAGAATAGATTGACTGTAAAAGACTATTGAGAACTCAGTTTTGACCAATGTGATCTTTCGGGTGCCTGTGAAGCTTCCATGTGGAGACATTAAAAAGGCAGTTGGATATGCAGGTTTTACAGTTCAAAGGAGGGCCCTCAGGCCCTAGATGGTATCTAAAGCCATTGGACAACACTAATGGCAGCACTGTATGTACAAATAATACTGCACAAATTTCATTCATTCCATAAAGTCCATTTTTTCACCTTTTTGAGATTGGAATGTATGTCAAAACACTCAGTCCAGTCTTCAATGATTATGACTGATGGTGTTATCTTTCCTTGGTGGTAGTACTTAAAATAATGATGTATCTTACAATTGATAGCACCTCAGATTCAGTGAAACTGTATTTATTAATGGTTGTAAAAACAATGATAATATTAAAAAAAAATTTTTTTTTTGGCTGCACTGGGTCTTCGTTGATGCTCACAGGCTTTCTCTGGTTAGGTGAAAGGGGGCTACTCTAGTGGAGGCTTCTCTTGTTGCAGATCACAGGCTCTAAAGCGTGGGCTCAGTAGTCGTGGTACACAGGGTTAGTTGCCCTGAGGCTTGTACGATCTTCCTGGACCAGGGATCGAACTGGTGTCCCCTGCATTGCAACACGGATTCTAAACCACTGGTGGCTCAGATGGTAAAGAATCTGCCTGCAATGTGGGAGATTTGGGTTTGATCCCTGGGTCGGGAAGATCTCCTGGAGAAGGGAATGGCAACCCACTCCTGTATTCTTGCCTGGAGAATTCCATGGACAGAGGAGCCTGGGCGGGCTACAGTCCCTGGAGTTGCAAAGCATCAGACACAACTGAGCGACTAACCCTTTCACTTTCCACCAGGGAAGCCCTGATGATAATATTTAGAGCACTGAATATTGTGCATCACACAGTGTGCTAAGCCACTTCCATGATTATCTTTACAGTATGGAAATATTCAGAGCACAGACATTGTGGCCTGACTGTGTGGGAGGCCAAATGCTTAATCTACCTGTGCCATGGTTTCCTCATCTCTAAAATAGGATGATAATAGTACCTAAGTTGGGCTTCCCAGATGGCGCTAGTGGTAAAGTGGGCAAGGCAGCCCACTCCAGTATTTATGCCTAGGGAATCCCTTGGACAGAGGAGCATGGTGGGCTACGTTCTGTAGGGTCACAAAGAGTTGGACACAACTGAAGTGACTTAGCATGCACAGTACCTAAGTTGTAGGTTTAGTAAGAGAATTAAAGGAATCGATACATGTAAAGCACTTAGAACAGTGCTGAAGTTCATTACTATTTGATAATATTATTGTTGAACCTATGAAAAATACATGTATGCACAAAATTCATCAAGCTATACGCTTTAGTGCCTTTTATCCAAGTTACCGTATAAGTTTTATGTCTAAGTAAAAGAGGAAAACAAACCAAACAAAAAAGTTTAGAGAAAGACATAATCTGTTTTCTAAATAAGAAAAAAATATGTGTACAATGATATTCACTGAAGTATTTTTGTTGGAAATTAATATAGTTATTCCAGCTTTCTTTTTACTAGAGTTACCTTGGTGTATCTTTCTCTATCCCTTCCTTTTTTTGTTTTTTTGTTTTTTTTTGGCGCACCACACAGCAAGTAGGATCTCCATTTCTGAACCAGGAATCAAACCCATGTCCCCTGCATTGGAAGGCAGAGTCTTAATCACTGAAAGTCCTCTAGCCCTTTACTTTTAATTTATCGTTTCAATTTATTTGTCTCTATATTTAAAGTGGGTTTCTTGTAGACAACAATGATTGGGGCTTGTTTTTTGTAATCTACTCTGACAGTTTTTGTATTGTATTTGATGTACTTAGAACACGGATGTTTAAAGTGATTACTGATATAGTTGGATTAATATTCCTGTTTTCTAATCATTGTCTTTGTGTGTGTGTGTTTTGTGTGTATGTGTTTGCCTTCTCTTTTTCTGCCTTTTGTCTTTTTATGAGATATAACTGTATATCACATTATATTAGCTTCAGGTGTTCAACATGATTTGTTATGTGTATGTATTGCAAAATGATCACTGCAATAAGTCTAGTTAACACCTGTCACCAGACATGGTTACAGCAAAATTCTTTTTCTTGTGATAAGGACTTTTCCTATCTACCCTCCCAGCAATCTTCAAATATTACAATACAGTATTATAAACTATAGTCACCATACTGTACATTTCATCCCCGTGGCTTATTTATTTTATAACTGGAAGTTTGTACCTTTTGATGCACTTCGCCAGTTTTGCCCACCTGCCCCCTCCATCTCTAGCAACCACCAATCTGTTCCTGTATCTATGAGCATGCTTTCATTTTATTTTTTAAAGATTTCACATAGAAGTGAGGGCATACAGTATTTGTCTGTGTCTGTCTGACTTATTTCACTTAGCATAATGCCCTCAAGGGCATCCATGTTTTTGCAGATGCCAAGATATCATCCTTTTTTTATGGCTGAATTATCCATTGTATATATCTCACATTTTCTTTATTCATCTGTTGATGGACGCTTAGGTTGTCTCCATATCTTGGCTATTGTAAATCATGCTGCAATGAACATGGGGGTTGCTGCCTTCTCTGGTTTTAACTGAACATTTTGTATATGACTCCATTTTCTCTCCTATCTTAGCATATTGGTTATATATATTTTTAGTGGTTCCCCTGGAGTTTGCCATATATATTTACAACTAGTTCAGTTCACTTTCAAATAACACTTTACCACTTCATGAGTAGTGCTAATACCTTATAATGGATTATTTTCGATTCCTCCCTCCTGTTCCTTATAACCTCCTGTCATTCATTTCAGTTATGTATTAGCTATTGCACTTATTAAGTATTGCTATTATTGCTGACATTGTTGCTATTATTATTTTGAACAAACTTATCTGTTAAATCAATTAAGAATAAGAAAAATAAATACCTTATTTTATCTTCATTTATTCCTTTTCTCTTTTTTTTTTTTTGGCCATACCATATGGCTTGTGGGATCTTAGTTCCCTGACCAGGGATCAACCTGAGGCCCATGTCAGTGAGAGCTTGGAGTCCTAACCACTGGACTGCCAGGAAAGCCCCCACTTATTCCTTTTCTAATGTCCTTTCTTTCTTTCTTTTGATCCAAGTTTCTAAACTGTATTATTGTTTTTCTTCTTTCTGAAGAACTTATTTTAACATTTCTTGAAAAGCAGATCTACTGGCAACAAATCCTCTTAATTTTTCTTTGTGTGAGAACGTGTTCATTTCTCCTTCACATTTGAAAGATAATTCACTAGATACCGAGTTCTAGGTTGGTGTTTTTTTCTTTCAACACTTGAAATGTTTCACTCAAACCTTCTCTCTTCTTGTTTGCTTGGTTTCTGAAGGAAATTCCCATGTAATTATTATTTTTGCTCCTCTATAGGTAAGGTTTCTTTATCTCCTCCAGCTTCTTTTAAGATTTTCTCTTTGTCCTTGGCTTTCTACAGTTTCAGTATGCTATGCCTAGGTATAGATTTTTTGGTATTTATCTTGGTTGGTATTCTCTAAGCTCCCTGTATCTGTGGTTTGATGTCTTATGTTTGATGTCATTAATATTGGAAAATACTCAGCAATTGTTAGTTCAAATATTTATTCATTTCCTTTTTCTCTTTCTTCACTTTTTATTATTCCCATTATGTATACATTATACCATTTATAATTGTGCCTCCTCTTCCAGTTCTTGGATATTCTATCCTGTCTTTTTCATTCTTTTTTTCCTCTTTACATTTCAATTTTAGAAGTTCCCATTAACATATATTCCAACTCACTTATTCTTTTCTTGGGCATGTCCAGTCTACTGATGAAGCCACCAAAGGCACTCATTTCTGTTTTAGTGTTTTTTATTTCTAGAAATTCTTTTAAAATCTTTCTTAGAGTTTCCAACTCTTTGCTTACGTTCTTTGTCTGTTCTTACATGTTGTCCATTGTTCCCACCAGAAGTTTTAGGATATTAATCACAGATTTTTAAAAAATTCCTTGTATGATAATTCTAACATCTTTTCTGTATCTGAGTTTAGTTCTGATACTTGCTGTCTCTTGAAACTTTTTGTCTTTTGGTATGCCTTGTAATTTTTGGTCAAAAGTCGGACATGATGTACTGGGAAAAGGAAACTAGTAAATGGCCATTTAGTGATGTGGTGGTAATGTGGGGGGGAGGGGAAGCATTCTATAGTTTATGATTAGGTCTTAGTCTTTTTGCGGGCCTGGGTCCTTGAACCATGACCTTCACAGGTACTTCTCATCCTTTCCCCCTTTCTCATGGTAGGTAAAACAGGAAGGCTAGTGGGGACTGGAGTTGAGTATTTCTCTTCCTGTTTGTAAAAGGCTACAGGGACCAACATCTCAGCCCACATCTTTTAGGCTCTAGTGATACCCAAAATAGTTCAGCAATGTTACAAAGTTTCCCTTGGGACTTCTTGGATAAGAATCTGCCTGCCAATGCAGGGGACATGGGTTCAATTCCTGGTCCAGAAAGTTTCCACATGCTGTGAGGCAACTAAGCTTGCATGCCACAACTAGTGAGCTCACCCACCTAGAGCCTGTGCTGCACAACAGAAGTCACCACAAAAGTCACCACAGTGAGAAACCCAAGTACCACAATTAGACAGTAACCTTACTCTGCAACTGGAGAAAGTTCACGCAGCAAAGAAGACCCAGCACAACCCAAAAAAAAAAGTTTCCCTTGAAGGCAGGTCTTTATCAAGGAGAACAGAATACTCTGGGCATATTTTGCAAAGGTTATTTTTCCCTCTACCTGCTGAGAAGTAGGAGGGGATTTTTCTTCAGTCTGCACAAAATATGGTGGAACTCCTAGAGGTAAAACATAGAAAATTATGGGGGCTTTCCTAAGACGGGACACCCCCACCCCCAACCTTGCGTTTTTAGCTCTCTAGTTTTTGCACACTGAATCTCCAGTGATTTATCGATTACAATTTAAGTTTTCCTACCCAGGTACTGGCTCCAGCTGCAGGCTTCTGTTCCAATGCTTCTGTTCTAGTAAACTGTAATTTTCTGTAATTGCCTGTCTCTCCCGTTTGAGGGGCAGTTAACTGTGAGATCTCAATTTTCTGATGTAAAGATTTAAAAGGAGTTGTTGATTTTCAATCTATTTACCTTTCTTCTTGTGAGGATAGGAGTGATGAATTCCAAGGTCCTTACATGCTGGATGGGAAACTGGAACTCAGCATTTTCTTATAATAGCAAAAGATTAAAAACATACCAAAAGGATGCATCGATAAATGACTGGCTATCCTTCCTTGGTAGCTCAGCTGGTAAAGAATTCGCCTGCAATGCAGGAGAACCTGGTTCGATTCCTGGGTGGGGAAGAGCCCCTGGACAAGGGAAAGGCTACCCACTCCAGTATTCTGGCCTGGAGAATTCCATGAACTGTATAGTTCATGGGGTCGCAAAGAGTCAGACATGACTGAGTGACTTTCACTTTCATCCAAATTATGCTGCATCCACCTAATGGAATACTATACAGTCAAAAAACAGAGTCAGCTCTAGAAGTCTTGATATGGAAAGATCTACCAGACATTTGAAGTGAAAAATGCATAGTGCAGAAAATAAATAGAATAATAATATTTGCTGACTGTTCTTTGAAGTGAGTGTTATTTTTTTTAAAAAAGGGGGTATGTGTATACAACTACTAATTAATACAGAAAATATAATTTTAAGAGATTAGTGGAAAATGCACCAAAATTATAGCAATCATATTTAGAAGGTGGGCCAGGGAGGGAAATGGCAACCCACTCCAGTGTTCTTGCCTGGAGAATCCCAGGGATGGGGGAGCCTGGTGGGCTGCCATCTATGGGGTTGCACAGAGTCAGACATGACTGAAGTGACTTAGCAGCAGGTCTGGTATTTCTCAGGTCTGGTATCACTCAGGTATTTCTCAGGTCTGGTATTCTCATTTCTTTAAGAATTTTCCACAGTTTATTGTGATCCACACAGTCAAAGGCTTTGGCATAGTCAATAAAGCAGAAATAGATGTTTTTCTGGAACTCTGTTGCTTTTTCTATGATCCAACGGATGTTGGCAATTTGATCTCTGGTTCCTCTGCCTCTTCTAAATCCAGCTTGAACATCTGTAAGCTCATGGTTCATGTACTATTGAAGCCTGGCTTGGAGAATTTTGAGCATTACGTTGGTAGCCTGTGAGATGAGTGCGATTGTGTGGTAGTTTGAGCATTCTTTGGCATTGCCTCTCTTTGGGATAGGAATGAAAACTGACCTTTTCCAGTCCTGTGGCCACTGCTGAGTTTTCCAAATTTCCTGGCATATTGAGTGCAGCACTTTCACAGCATCATCTTTTAGGATTTGAAATAGCTCAACTGGAATTCCATCACCTCCACTAGCTTTGTTCGGAGTGATGCTTCTTAAGGCCCACTTGACTTCACATTCCAGGATGTCTGGCTCTAGGTCAGTGATCACACTATCATGATTATCTGGGTCGTGAAGCTCTTTTTTGTACGGTTCTTCTGTGTATTCTTGCCACCTCTTCTTAATATCTTCTGCTTCTGTTAGGTCCATACCATTTCTGTCCTTTATTGTGCCCATTTTTGCATGAAAAGTTCCCTTGGTATCTCTAATTTTCTTGAAGAGATCTCTAGTCTCTCCCATTCTATTGTTTTCCTCTATTTCTTTGCATTGATCACTGAGGAAGGCTTTCTTATCTCTCCTTGCTGTTTTTTGGAACTCTGCATTCAAATGGGTATATTTTTCCTTTTCTCCATTGCCTTTCACTTCTCTTCTTTTCTCAGCTATTTGCAAGGCCTCCTCAGACAACCATTTTGCCTTTTTGCATTTCATTTTCTTGGGGATGCTCTTGATCACTGCCTCCTGTACAATGTCACAAACCTCCGTCCATAGTTCTTCAGGCACTCTATCAGATCTAATCCCTTGAATTTATTTGTCACTTCCACTGCTAGTCACAAGGGATTTGATTTAGGTCATACCTGAATGGTCTAGTGGCTTTCCCTACTTTCTACAATTTAAGTCTGAATTTGGCAATAAGGAGTTCATGATCTGAGCCACAGTCAGCTCCCGGTCTTGTTTTTGCTGACTGTATAGAGCTTCGCCATCTTTGGCTGCAGAGAATATAATCAATCTGTTGACCATCTGGTGATATCCATGTGTAGAGTCTTCTCTTGTGTTGTTGGAAGAGGGTGTTTGCTATGACCAGTGCATTCTCTTGGCAAAACTCTATTAGCCTTTGCCCTGCTTCATTCTGTACTCCAAGGCCAAATTTGTCTGTTACTCAGGTGTTTTTTGACTTCCTACTTGTGCATTCTAGCCCCCTATAATGAGAAGGGCATCTTTTTGGGGTGGTAGTTCTAGAAGGTCTTGTAGGTCTTCATAGAACTCTTCAACTTCAGCTTCCTCAGCATTACTGGTCGGGGCATAGATTTGGATTACCTTGATATTGAATGGTTTGCCTTGGAAATGAACAGAGATCATTTTGTTGTTTTTGAGACTGTGGTAGTTGAGTCGCTAAGTCGTGTCTGATTCTTGCGACCCCATGGACTGTAGCCTGCCAGGCTCCTCTGTCTATGGGATTCTCTAGGCAAGAATACTGAAATGGGTTGCCATTTCCTTCTCCATGGGATCTTCCCGACCCAGAAATCGAACCCAGGTCTCCTGCATTGCAGGCAGATTCTTTACGAACTGAGCTACAAGGAGGTACTTGGCCTCAAATACTCCTGCAGGCCATAATACTCTGGGTACCTGGTTAACCTTTGGGCATCTCAAAGGTTTAACAGATGACTGCGGATTGGCCTTTGGCTCTAATTATAAAATCAATAACATTTATCCAGAAAAATGTGTTTTAAGGCCCAGACTGCCAATCTACAGCTTCTTGGTTTCAGCCTGACCCCTATGCAGAGTGCAAATAGCTTCTCCTGCCTTGGAACTTTCCACTATGATTTGGCATCCTGTAGCAGCTAAATGCGGAGAAGGCAATGGCACCCCACTCCAGTACTCTTGCCTGGAAAATCCCATGGATGGAGGAGCCTGGTAGGCTGCAGTCCATGGGGTCGCTAAGAGTCGTACACGACTGAGCGACTTCACTTTCACTTTTTCACTTTCATGCATTGGAGAGGGAAATGGCAACCCACTCCAGTGTTCTTGCCTGGAGAATCCCAGGGACGGGGGAGCCTGGTGGGCTGCCGTCTATGGGGTTGCACAGAGTCGGACACGACCGAAGTGACTTAGCAGCAGCAGCAGTAGCTAAATGAGGGTTTCTCAGGGCCCTCAGAACCAGCCTGCCAATGCAGGTGACATAAGAGAAATGGGTTCAATCCCTGGGTTGGGATGATCCCCTGGAATAGGGCATGCAACCTACTACAGTATTCTTGCCTAGAGAATCCCATGGACAGAGGAGCCTGGTGGGCTACAGTCTATAGGGTTGCAAAGAGTCAGACACGACTGAAGTGACTTAGCACGCATGCACACACAGCCACTAAATGGTAGCATCTTGGGGGCAGGGTAACCGCAGTGCCATTTTGATTGTGAAAATGGTTGAGAAGATCAGGTCGACTTTGCACGTCCACATTTAAATCATGAGGCATATACTTTGGCTAAGTAAGACTTGGAATCTTCTGAACAGATATGTGGACAGGGCCTTGCTATACCACTGTTGGGGTGCTCTGAGTTTATTAGAGCTAGCATAAGGGCAGGAGGGAGGCCTAATTAGCAGCCGGAAGTCATGCTCAAGCAGCTCACCCATGCCACAAACTGGTGAAAGGAAGACTCAGGCTTCTCTAAATGTGCAGTTGTTCCTCTCCAAGTGGGAAAATATGTACTTGTGCAGTTGTTACTCTCCAAGTGGGAAAATATGTACTTCTCTTGCTTAGATGAAATAGCAAGACTGTGCTAGTAAAAACACATTTAAAGGATCAGATTATTTTGCATTGTGGTTTACATGAAATATATGAAATAGAACCCTGCAAAACTTAAGTAAAACCCAAGAGAACCAAAAATTCTAGAGTAAAATGAGTCAAATAATAACCTGGACTGTAACCAAGTGCTTGACTGGGAATAAGTCCATTTCTGAGAGATCCTCTCAGAGCAGGATGGACGGACTATTTTTAAGCATGTCTGTTCTAGGCACTGGTGTCTAAAATTCAACTGAATATCCTTGAGCACTAGCATATTATCGTCTGTGATCTTTGGTGTTGTACCTTTTCTCTCTGGCTTCATTCTCTGCTTGATGTCATGAAGGAAAATGAAATGGGGCCATGTCCTCAGATTCTTAGTTCTCATATTTTTATGTTAAAATACTCAGTCACTGTGGATTTTCTTCTTTCCATTCAAATCACAAAGCCTTCTCCAGGGGACGTATTATCAAAGATCCCTCCTTTTTTATATTAGCTTGGCCATTAACCTAGAAGACACTTCTGCAGGAATGAAGCATTTAACACTTTGCCTATAGAACTTTGAAATGTGTAGCTCTGAAAGTATTAAATAATAATTTGTTCAGGAAATTCTGTCTGTTCTTTAAGTAAAATGTACTAGGAAGTAATGAGTAAACTTATCAAGCTTTTCTGGGGGATCATGGAAATAAGAGTATATTGGGAAATTTTATGAGGAAATGTGATATAATAAGGCTTTGCTCTACAAAGGCAGAACTAGGAAGTAAAAAATTAGTTTTAAACCTAAAGGACAGGTGTTAGAAAAGAGAAACCAAAATAAAAGACCTAAGAAGGAAGCCCTGGACTATATGGACTTTAAGGAGCTGCACTGTGACACTGAACCTATTCTTTAAACTTGTGCTGTGCTCAGTCATTCAGTCCTATTGGACTCTTTGTGACCCCATGGACTGTAGCCTGCCAGGCTCCTCTGTCCATGGGATTCTCCAGGCAAGAATACTGGAGTGGGTTGCCATTTCTCCCTGCAGGGCATCTTCCCAATCCAGGGATCGAACCTGGGTCTCCTGAATTGCAGGTAGATTCTTTACCAACTGAGCTTCGAGGGAAGCAAGTGGAAGGTGTCAAAAGGGGGCAGTCTTACAGGCCACACTCACCCTGGGAGCCATGGTGCACACTGGGTAGCTCCAAAGAGCAGAGAAAGGAATGAGTTGCTGCTGACTTGGTGGACTAAGTCCCCCTAGAACTACTGATGGGGATGTAGTTCAGGCTAAAGCATATGACACTGATTTTTTTCCTACTTGCACAACACTGCAAGTACGAAAAAATTGGTAAAATGTATATAACATAAAATTTTTAAATGTGTACCATTCATTGGCTTAATGTGCATTCACAATGCTGTGCAACTTCCACCACTTTCCATTTCCAGAACGTTTTTTATCACTGCAAACAAACACTGTACCTGTTAAACAATTACTGTTCATTCTCTCCTTCCCCCAACCCAGGTAACCTCTATCCTACTTGTTGTCTCTATGTGTGTGCTTAGTTGCTCAGTTGTGTCCAACTTTTTGCCACCCCATGGACTGTAGCTTGCCAGGCTCCTCTTGTTCACGGGAGTTCTCCCGGCAAGAATACTGGAGTGGGTTGCCATTCCCTTCTCGAGGGGATCTTCCCAACCCAGGCAGCAAACCTGCATTGTAGATGGATTCTTTACCTTCTGAGCCACCAGGGAAGCCCTGTTGTCTCTGAATTTGTTTATTATAGGTACCTCATTAAGTGGAATCATATGATATGTGATCTTTTATGTCTGACTTCTTTCACTGAGCACAATGTTTTCAAGGTCCATCCATTTGTAGCATATATTGAAATGTCATTCCTTTTTAAGTCTGACTAATAGTCCATTGTATGTTTATACCACATTTTGTTTTTCCACTCATCTGTTGATGAACATCTGAATCGTGTCCACATTTTGGCTATTGTGAACAATACTGATGTGAATATGGGTGAACAGGTATTTGTTTGAGTCCCTGCTTTCAATTCTTGTGGGCATATACTTCGGAGTGGAATTGCGGGATCGTATGATTTAAGTTTAGCTCTTTGAGGAACTGCCAAACTGTTTTTCCAAACTGCCAAATGTTGGCTATGTCATTTTACATTGTCCACCAGCAGTGTACAAGAGTTCAAGTTCTCCACATCCTTGCCAACACTTGTTATTTTCCACTTTTTGATAACAGTCATCCTAATGGGTGTGAAATGGCTTCTTCTCATGGTTTTGATTTGCATTTCCCTAATGTCTAGTTGATGTTAAGCATCTTTTCATTGTGCATATTGCAAAAAAGCCAGCTGGGATTTTGGTAAGGAGTGGGTTGACTCTGTAGATATATTTGGGGAGTACTCCTATCTTAACAATTAAATCTTCTAATTGTTGAACACTGGCTGTTTTTCCATTTCTTTTGGTCTTTAATTTTTCAATGATGTTTTGTAGTTTTCAGTATACCAATCTTGTCCTTTACTTAAATTCATTCATTAGTATTTTATTCTTTTTGATACTATTGGAAGTAGAATTTTCTTAATTTCATTTTCAGACTGTTGATTGTTGGCATATAAAAATATAATTGAGTTTTAAAATATTGACCTTATATACTGCAATCTTCCTAAACTCATTTATTAGCTCTTTTATTTTTTGCCGCACCGGGTCTTCATTGCTGCACCCAAGCTCTCTCTGATTTTGGCAAACGGGGGCTGCTCTAGTCGTGGTGTATGGGTTTCTCATTGCAGTGACTTTGTTGTTGTGGCGCATGGGCTCTAGGATGCATGGGCTTCAGTTACAGCTCGTAGGCACTAGAGTGTTTGCTCAGTAGCTATGGCGCATGGACTTAGTTGCTCCAGGGCATGTGAGATCTTCCCTGGACCAGGGATTGAACCCATGTCCCCTGCATTGGCAAGATGATTCTTAACCTCTGGACCACCAGGGAAGTCCCTTTAATAATTTTTTATAGTGGATTCACCAGGATTTTCTACATACAAGATTATGTCATCTGCAAATTGTAGTTTCATTGTTCCTTTCTTACCTGAATGCCTTGTAGTTCTTTTTCTTTCCCTGGTTTGAGCCACATGTACAATGTTGAATAGAATCAGTGACATCCTTTTAAAGGTGCATTTTAAAATTTTTTTATTTTAAGTAATTATTTAGTTGGCTGTGCTGGGTCTTAGTGGTAACTTTTGAACTCTTAGTTGCAACATGTGGGATCTAGTTCCCTGACCAGGGATCAAACTCAGACCCCATGCATTGTGAGCTCAGAGTCTTAGTCATCAGGGAAGTCCCTAAAGGTGCAGTTTTGATAGGGGTAAAAGACCTATGTTCAACATTTACCAATCCTGTCTGGTGACCTTGTGAAAATCACTTATCCTTTCTGTTATCTAACATCAATAGTAATAAATTTTCTGGCTATCTCATGGGGTTCTGAGGATTAAATAAAAAAACCATTCACTTTGGAGTGTATGTGGATGGTAGTCTACTCTTTAGGAGCTCATACACTAGTGGAAGACAATCCATTCATGGAAATAATTATAAAAATAAGATTAAATGTGGTTTCAATTATTAGGCCTATGAATTTTGTATCTTGGACACTGTATTGGATGATTTTCATAGTGAAAACTTATAGTTTACTACTGTATACGGAAATGGTTTAAAATTATTTTTAATATTTATTTTTTGCTGCACTAGGTCTTCATTGCTGGGGATGGGTTTTCTCTACTAGCAGAAAACGGGGACTACTCTCTAGTTGCCCTGCCTGGGCTTCTCATTGGGGTGAGCACAGGCTCTAGGGCACTCAGGCTCAGTAGTTGTGGCTACGGCTTAGTTGCCTCCTAGCATGTGGCATCTTCTCGGATCAGGGCTTGGACCCGTGTCCACTGCATTGGGAGACGGATTCTTAACCACCGGACCACCAGGGAAGCCCTCAAAATTTAACGTACTAATAACATTATGCTCTCCTGGCGTCATCCTAGTTTGGACTCCATTTTAACAACCGTTTATTAAAAAGCAACTTAATTGTAGCCACTAAATCCAACCCTGTTCTACACAAAATATAATTTTATTTTTTAGGGTTTTGCTATAATTTCGCATACAATTTGGTGTCCACAGCATTTTTTTACGTCCAGAGTATCTGCTTAAATTAGGAGCTGCATTTCTTTTCTCTTCATCTGGGCATTCAAGACAGGCTGTATTTTCCTTGCACTACATTTATTTGAGATTAGCCTGATAGGCTTCACGTCGGAATATAAACACGTAGAAAATAACCCATGACATGGATGTCTTAGGTTCGCAAGGCCCTTCGGGTTCTAACACTGAATTGTGCTGATGATTTGGTATGAGGCTAATCTTGGTACATTCGCTATGCCATCAGTGGCACCTAACTGTTCTCTTTGATGTTTTAAGGCTCCAAAGGGTGGCAGGTCACGGTCAGGCTGTGAAGGAGCCCAAATGCTTTCTGGCACAGGTGCTGCACGATCACCTGAATGAACTTCTCAGAGCACCTGCTTCCAAGATTGGGGAAAGGGCCCCCACTCCCAACTCCCCCCTGCCGCCGCAGGAGATAGCCACACCTTCTCCCTATCGGCAAGGAGCAGGTGGCTGGCCCTTGGCACCTCGCACCACGGCCCCCGCAAGGTACCCGCCCCGTGGGCTTGGCCGGCTCACGAAACACGTGACGAGGGTCAGCTGTGCCACTGGGATCCACCCCCCACAACCACTGCGAGGGCGACCGCCCAGCGCGCGGTCTCTGGGTCCGCTACCCTCCCCCCACAATCACGGAAAAGGGGGTGGTGACGTCATCATCCGGGCACTCGGCGGCGGGGCCTCGGTTCACAATGGAACAAAAACAAGCGGCCCAAGTCGAACTCTGAGCGACGCGACTGTGGCTTGCACGGTTAACTCTGTCCTGGCCACGCACCCTGCCAATCCCGACATCCCAGTTCCTTCTCCGGCACGCCAGATCCTTTCGGGCCGCCCCGCCCCCGCTTCTGCCTGTCCTGCCACTTCTGCCCTCACACAGCCCCGGAGGCGAGGGGCATGGAACAGTTCCTGGCCGTAGTGCAACCCTGGAGGAACAGTACTGTTTGAAAAATCTTGACCGCATTTTCCTCCCATCCCCCACCCCGGCTCCCCGAATTCCAAGCGTCTCTCGCCTGGCCCGGCTTTCCCAGAGGCAGGAGCCATTCTTCCCCGGCGGAAGACCGCCCCGGCTGGACGGGGGAGAAAAGGGAGAGCAGAAGGAGCAGCTGAGCCAGAAAGGGGAGGAGGGCTCTGGGGCTGGCCCCGTGAGGGGCGGGGCTTGGCGGGGGCGGGGAACCTCGGGTCTGGGCGGTGCTGGGGCTTGTAGGAGTCTGCGCCGTCGCGCTGCTGCCTCCGCCGCCGCCACTGCTGCTGCCACCGCTACCGCCGCCGCCACTGGCCGAGCGGTTTTTTTTTTTTTTTTTTTTTTTTTTTGGTTTGCCGGATCCGCCATATTGAAGAGGACGGGCATCCGCGGCTGCGGAAGCTAGTCTCCGCCGCCGCCGGAGCCGCAACCTCCCTGCACCCGGCCCGTTCGGGCCTCTGCCGCGCGGAGCCCCTCCCCGTATCGCTCAGCTCACAGGCCTCGCGGGAGGCGGCTGCTTCTGCGCCCGGTGCTTCGCTGGGCGCCGGGTGCTAGGAGCAAGCCGCAGCAGAGCGAGCAGGCCCGGAGCGGGGACAGAGGCGGCGACCAGTGGAAGGTGAAGCCGCCACTGCGGGAGGAGGAGCAGGAGGAGGTGACGCAGGAGAAACGCACCGCCCGGAGCCCGTCTGCGCTCATAAAGAGCCTCAGCCCGAGGCGAGAAGGGGGAAGAGGGAGGCGGCCGGCTGAGGGGGGGGGGAGGAGGCGGCCGCGGCCACCTCTGCTGCAAGGCGGGCGCGGCGAGCAGCGAATTTCGGTGTCCCTGTGCAGCTCCCCGGTTCCTACGCCTACGATCTCTCGACACACTTTGTCGCCCGTCACCCTTGGGCCTGGGATGCACCCAGGGTCGGCCTTGTCCCGGGACTGAGCCTTGGTTGTCGCCTCCGCGTGTCTTGCTTCTTAAGAGAAGACGCCTGTGTCGTGCGGTGAGTAGCTAGCAGCGCCGGGACGACGCGCTTTTCCGGGGCCAACAGCTGGATCGAGGGGAGGGGAGGGGAGGAGGGCGAGGGGGTGTGCGTGTGCGCGGTTCCTCTCGCCGCGGCCGGAGGCCGGGCCGGGGGCTTCCCGGCTCTCGGCCCTGGGCCTCGGGCGGGGCGGGCGCGCGCGGCTCGGGTAGGGGCGCGGGGCTCTGTTCCACGCCGAGCCGGCGTCCCGGGAGCGTGTCTGTGTGTTTTGGACTGTAAGGGAAAATGGCTGACGGCTCCGTCCCTCCCCCCTCCTCCCCTTCCCGTCCTGTCTGGGGCCGAGTCGGAGGATGGAGTCTCCGGGCGCGGCGTGCAACCCCCGCATCCGCAGCCCACGGCCGGGTCGGCGCCGGGGGCTCGTCGCCCCCTGACCTCGGGGCTTGCAGCCCGGCCCTCGGCGGGCTCGAAATCGTTCTCCTTCCCGGTCTCGTTCCACTTGACACCAAACGCCATTACTGAGGTGGAGTGATTTGGAGCCGTAGAGCTAGGCCTCGGCTACGCCTGGCTATCGGGCCCGCCGACTTGTCCACCTCTCCCCCACCCTCCCACGATAACCCGCAGCTTCTCCTGGGCCCTGGGGTCTGGGAGCCGGAGCCGGGTTATCGGCCTCCTCCATCTCCCTCGCCCCCCTTCATTTACGGAGGGCCAAAGCTGCGGAAGATGTTTTGATGCAGAAGTCGCTTCCCAGCGAGCTTGGACCCACCACCTTTATATTTTTAATGGTTTGTGCAAAAAAAAAAAAAAGTACTAGCATGTGTAAGTTGGATAATGATAAAACCTTCGGATTCTTGTGACCGTGAGGCTTCGGATTTGAGAAATGGTATATTTTTCATTCATTGTGAAATATTCAAGAGTTACGGAACATGTGTATACGTGTTTTGCAGTATTTGTATGGATTTCTGGGGCGACTGGAACTTACCCGGGGATTTTTAAACTCTTCAACAGAATCTGTTTAAATTAAACTTGTAATTATTTGGAAGTTCCATACTTAAAATGTTAATTGGGTTTTCCGTCGTGCAGTTTACAGGTGTGTTTAATTTCTTCAGATTGTCTTTGAATGCAACTGAGCGTGTTCTTGGTTAAATAGTCACGCTTCATTTCGAGGAGAGGGAAAGACTTGCAGCGTTCTCTGACCTGGAAACCCTCGAGTCCCCCTGAATCTGCATAACATTGGTAAACCGTAACTTTTGAGGAAGAATTCGGGAGTCTTTGATTAAAAGAAACTTTTCAGCAGTTACTTAACCTCTTTTGGAGCGCATTATCCATTCTTAGTGATTATATGGTAAGGACTCCTTAACCGTGACTCGCTTGGCTTTGTTAATCCGTACACTTGAACTTAAAAATAGAGACTACGAACTCTTCTTTAGATCTTACTGGTGTACTGATTCGGTGGGCTGCCATTTTGGTTTTAGCAAATGCCTTCATAGTTCTGAAAGATTTATGCATTAAATGTACAAAGATGTCAACATTCTCAATTTGATAACCCATGTGCTTTGTCATACTTGTAACAGCGCTTGGATTAGAGTGAGAAAGAAACATTTGGAATTAATACACCAAGGGCGAACTCATAATGTTTCTGATAGCCTATTATGTTTTCTCTCATTTAAAAATGATCCTTTTGAACTATACGTGTTTTTTTTCCTCTACCCTGTTCCCTGTATTTTTTGCAAGAACACAGTTTGTAACTCTTAACCTGTTATCTTAATGTTCTCTTGCCGTTTCTTTTGTTTGCTGACCCTGGTAGTTTCTGAGAGAAAATTTTTGGAGGGATTAAATAACAGCAAAAACCGTACAAGAAT
This sequence comes from Bubalus bubalis, assembly GCF_019923935.1. Classification (NCBI taxonomy): domain Eukaryota; kingdom Metazoa; phylum Chordata; class Mammalia; order Artiodactyla; family Bovidae; genus Bubalus; species Bubalus bubalis. The sequence goes on from NC_059181.1 coordinate 40,329,851, forward strand.
CTATGAATCTAGAATCTGAGAATCTAAATTTATCAGAAAGTAGCTTTGAAGGGCAGATGTTACCTTTCATCAAATTACTGGAATCCCTTGGTGTTACATAGTTTTCTTGTTTTATCAATGAAAATGCTTCAGGAGGATTTACTTTGGATCTTTTTTTTTACCCAGGCTTTTGAAATAAATTTTCTGACATCTCAAGAAAACGAGATATTTTATGAGTACCTCCTTAAAGATAATTCTTCTGATATGATGTTAATAATGCTGCTTCGTTTTTGAAAATGGATTTTTCTCATGAATTTCCTGGTCCTCAAGTTCTTGATTATTTGGGCACAGCAAGCATTTTTTCTTTTAGCTCATTGTTTGTTTCATAAGAGTTTTAAAAGTAACAATTTTTGTACTTTCAGAATTTTTATATCAGGTTAAAAAATTGTTTTCAAGATTAGTTCTCTTATAAATGTTTTGGACAATTACAAAGGGATAGGGGAATTTTATTCTGTGGTTGTGGAGCTAGTTGGTGTTTTTGTGTTTTTTTTTTTTTTTTTTAATTTTAAACAGTGTAATGCTTTTATTATAGCCTGCATTATATTTTTCTTAGTGGTGGTATGTTTTCTGAATCCTGAAATATTTTCCCCAAAAATTTGGAAAATGGGGTTTTAGTTTCTATGTAGTTCTTTGAGGAGCTGCATCTTTGAAAGGTATTGTATTTATTGCTAAATTCTCTTCTAATTTTAACATGGAATCTAACAATGTTTAGCAACAGTTTAATGCGTTGGACCTCAACCCTGACTGTACATTAGAATCACTTAGGTAAGTTTTCTGTTTTTAAAAAGAAAGCAAAAACTAATGCCTGGGTCCCGCTCCCAAAGACTTACTAATCGGTCTGATATGGGCCCTGGGCAGAAGTGTCTTTTAAAAGGACTGTGGGTGATTGTCACACTGTCAGGGTTGAAAAACCAGTTATTGCTGGTAGCATGTTCCTACTGAACTTTCTAGTGGATAAATAAGATAGTTTTTTCTTCCTTAACTGTTTCCCGTTATCACAACAATTGTCATTTGTTGAATTATGTGACAGCGCTATGTTAAACACTCTGTTTGACATCATATGTGGATCTTAAATATTATTTCCATTAAACAAAGGACTAAGGTCTGTCCGGTTCAAGTAGTGGTGCTTCGACTACTCTGCCTTGTTAGTAAAATGACACCAATTATTTTTTTTAAATGGGACTTTTGTTTCCTGTACCAGAGAGGCTTTAGATTAAAATTTTAATAAAAATATAATAGTCTGCAATTTGGGAAATATCTTGATTGACTAAGGGAAATGCTAAAACTCTGCTGCAAATAGGTTCTTCCTGCTGCAAATAGGTTCTTCCTTCCCCTTCCGTATGTTTCCCAACACGTTCAGGTTGATAGTTTAGTTGGTGGATCTGTTTATGACTAAAATAACGTAAGGCAACTTAAGATTCCTAAAAGATGCAACATCAGACATTTCTCTCTCAGCAATTTATTTAAATCATCCCATAAGTGAACATTTAGTATCATGTGAATTTCTGTTATCTCAATTTGAGAACTCTTGAGTTTTATTTAGCTTAGTTTAAAATCAGTGTAATTTTCACAAAAAAATTTCAAAATGAAGGGTTTTATTTTGCTTTTTTTTTGCAGTATTGGTTGATAATTTTATGGGATGAATGAAATAGCAATAATACCTTTATTTGGTGTTTCTGTTAATTCCCTTGGTCCATTGTGCTAAATTCTGTATGAGAAGGCTGCTAATACAGAGTCTGAGCATCCTTAAGGTGTCACATGATTTGTCACAGATCTGTTATTAATGATCACTGTCTTCCTATTTTCTATGCTGTAGGGTCCATCATAAGGAAAAAAGATATCATGAAAGGTCTGATATTGGAGTTTGAATTTACCGTTCAGTTATTACTATTGGATATAAAGTAATGATCAATGTAATATGCTTTTAAGGACTATGGTGTGAAAAGGCGTACTGTTAAGATGAGATATGTTACCTAAATTTTTTTCTTCAAATGTGCCTATGCTAGTCTTTTGGGCCTCAGCACACGCACACTCTCTCTACATGCATTTCATAGCTAGTGGGTTTCCAGTTCTACAGTCACTGTCTTAACAGTTTTCTAGTTGAGCTGTGTATCAGAATCACCTGTGCAGCTTTTTCAAAATGTATTTGCTTGGGTCTTACTCTCTAGAGATTATAATTGAGTAGATTTGAGGTAGCAAATGGCATTTAAAAACTAAGAATATGATTCTGATGAGCAGCTAGGTTATTTTTTGGCAATGTATTTTAGAAAAAGGGAAGATGAGATTCTGAGTTAACACACATATTTATTCATTATCTCTTACTGAGCATCTTCTTAGAGTTTCAGCTTTAATACTAACATTATTAATACCTGTTAAGGCATTAGTTTTCTTTTCATCAAATATTTATTTGGCATCTACCATGTGCCAGGCACTGTTCTAGAGATTACTGTTGTCTGGAAGCTTTTGTTATATGAAGTGAGGGCTATTGGACTAGCTGGTCTCTAAGGTCCTTCCTAGCTCTAATTTTGTTATTCCTTATTGTGCTTTATAGAAGGGGCCTTAATTAAGTTGTTATAAAAAATATGCTGGGGCTTCTCTGGTGGCTCAGCGGTCAAGAATTCGCCTGCAGTGCAGGAGACATGAATGAGTTCGATCCCTGGGTCAGATCCCCTGGAGGAGGGCATGGTAAGCCACTCCATATTCTTGCATGGGAAATCCCGTGAACAGAGGAGCCTGGCGGGCTACAGTCCACGGGTTCACATCGAGTCAGACACAACTGAAGCAACTGAGCATGCACGCATGCGAGAAATATGCTTAGTTATGGTTTAAGCCAGTGGAACTTGCCTTTTACCTTTTATCCTCTTTAAGTAAATTAAATAGAATTTCCCTATGAATGCCAGCCTTCTCCAGTGAGCCCAGATGTCAAGTACAGCAGACATGTATTCTTTTAGTATTGGTTTTAGAAATAGCCGTACTTAGGATGCTTTTAATTTTGGGCCAGTAACTACTACGTAACTCTGGTGTCAACCGTTGTTTTACCATTCCTTTTCTGTATTGATATTCTGTCAGTTACCTCTGCACTGCTTGTATGTTTTTTGTTTGTCTTACTTATTTTGTTCAGATGCTTTGATTAATTTTATTAGTTCAAATTCTTTTTAGGTTGGTGGCATCTATCTGATCAGATTCAAGAGCCTAAGTCATTGACATATGCCTGGCACATAGACTTTCAATAATTATTTGTTGGACGTTTAGTTCATTTTCTTAATATGATTCCTCTATTTCTTTGCCGCGCCCCCCCCCCCCCCCCCCCTTTATTACTTGGAGTCGCTTAACTTGACCAGATAATCCTTTTATGATGAGCAGTCCTGGAAGTCCTGAAACAATCTAGTCAAACTCCTTGTTTTTCAGGTGTGAAACATGGCTCAACAAACTAAGTAACTTCACTAAGATAGTGTGCATAGACTAGCTTATATGTGAAGCTATTTCCATATCTAACAAGTCACGTTAATTACTGAATTCTTTGGATTCCATGACCTTTGCAGTGATTCAAAATTCACACTTAAAATCTTTTCTTAATAATGGATAAAAAAGGTCAGAGATTCTGTCCTTTACCTTTGTGTATTACAGAACACATAGAGTAGCATTATTTACTGGGACTTCCCTGGTGGTCCTGTGGTTAAAACTCTGCTTCCACTACAGGGGGCATGGGTTCCATCCGGTTGGGAAACTATAAGATCCCACATGGCTCACCTTGTGGCCAAGAGCAAACAAACCCCCCAAAACAAAAAGAAACCTCTCCCCAAAATTGTAAACAACAACTTTGACTGCCTGAATGGCAACATTTGGGGGAATGTTTGACTCCTGATGTCTAGAATGGCCTGTACAAAATTGATGTATCATCATATTATGGCCCCTTTCTGGTTATCTTTTCTGTAACTGATCAGTCATGTACGCTTTGAACACTTTAGACTAATTGGCCAACCGTTACCGAAGACTTGTTTTCCTTGGGACAGTTTTGAGCTGGTTGTCTTGGATCTGATCCTCTGCTACAGAGCCTATGAAGTGGGAAGAGAAGAAAATTTAGAAAGAAAAGGAGCAGGGGAAACCTCTTTTTCCTGTCAGTTTATTAAAGTCCATTTCATTCCTACTGACTGGTGATTATTAAGAATTGTTAGTTTAGGTAGTTGGTTTCCTCTCTGTTCTGGTCTTTTCTTTCAACTGGGTACTTAGAACTTCTAAGTAAGTCTACCCTGTTTAACTTGGATAAGGAAATTATATGGTATTAGACCCATGTTCTGCCTAGGTAGTGTAGAAAGATTTGGCCTCTCCTTGATAACACTGCCTGAGTTAGAGCAGGGATCAGCAAGCTGTTTCTTGTAAAGGGCCAGATTGTAAATATTATAGATGGTAGTCTTTGCATTCTAAGAGGCAAAATTAAAGCTATTAGGTAAATATTTTGTTGATAAAATTTAAACTATAATGATAATTGAGTACAATTGATTGTAATTCTGGTCTAATAAGAGTCATAGAATGGGGGGGGGTACTAACAATACAGTATTTTGCCTATTGGGAGTTTAAAGTTCGAATGCTCTGCCATCAGGTTGACTGTAATTACAATGACCCTGTGTGAAATCCATTCTCAAGTTTGTGGGCTGTACAAAAACAGGCGGCTAGATTTGATCTGTGATAGTAGTTTGGCAGCCCTGGTATGGAGCATTGGTTCTCAAACCTGGAGGGCTTGTTAAAACAGAATGCTGGGTCCTGCCTCCAGAGTTTAATTCAGTAAGTATGGAATGGGGCCCGAGAACATGCATTCTCGAACAACTCCCAAGCATGGAACTACTCTTGGAGAATTAACTGGTTTAGAGGTGAAATCGAGCATATCCTACTTTTCTTCACGTTAATCACTTTATCTAATCTTTTTGAATATTTTTAATTTTGTTTTACTTTGTACTTTAAATTCAATGATTACACGTTAAATGCCTGTTGCGTAATATTATACCAGGTAACGGGATGCACAAGGTGAACAAGACAGAGTTGTCCCCATTATACATACTGGTTGGAGGGAGTTTAAAAATTAATTTCCACAAACCCTTTAGAACTGGAGTCTGGGGACAAAGAGCACCATTTTAAAAGCAGTGCAGTGGTGTTTGATACTCATGTTAAAGGAAAGCTAAATTGGAAAGGTTCGTTATCAAAATATTCGTTAATTTGATTTCTTAGGGGATAATATTCTGTTTAAATGAATTTTTCAGAACACCAAAACTTGCTTTTAAATACTTAAAACCAATTTATTATTTGATGGAAAGCTTTCTAAAGATGTTATATGCTTTTTTAAAATTTTCTAATTATGAAACTACCGTTATCTATTCTGTTAAAAAGTTTGGGTAGCATAAGAGAATGAAAGCAAGCTGCAAAACACCCAGACTCCACCCCCTGATAATTCCATCATGTGGAAGCAACCTTATTATTAGCTGTGTGTTTAAAGGTTCTCATCAGATGATCAGCTGACTAAGTCGTGTTTCCTCCTGTCCTCTGCCTCCACTTCTGCCTCAGACTTCAGAGTGTGCTGTTTGTTCATCCTAGAAGACGCTGTTTTGGGTCCCTCTTCACTCTGCTGCTCCTTTTTAGATATTGCTTTGGTAAATATTGCTCAAAAATCATGAAATTGATTTTAATATGATTTTCCAATTTTCCTGCTGTTTAAAACTTTTTTTTCCCCTGTCCTCTGTTCATCTGACTCCAGATTCTTGGTACACTTTGTGTGCGTCCCCACTTCTCTTGCCTTTTCTTCAATCCCCCTTTTAGGGGCTTTCTGTTCTTTGCTAGTGGGAGTAACATCAGGAGTATAATTTAACTATTTTTGGCCTGTTTCATTTTATGTATTTCTTGCTTTTCTTCTTTGGTGGCTATTGAAGTTTAAGGATGGTTCGCATGTACACTAAAAAGGTGCCAGACTGTTTTAAGTTTTTGTTTTTTTTTCTTAAGCTATCTCACTTTCTCAATGTTTATTTTCACTGTTGTCAGTCCTGGTTCCAATCTTATCCGCCCCCCCTCCACCTTTTAAACTGCTGTGGAGTGGGAAAGGAGGTAAGAGTTAGTAGTCTAATTGTGTATATATGTATATAGAGGGTGGATTTCGTACAAGAACTTTGAGCTCTGCTTCCTGTTCCTGTACTTTTTCCCATTGAAACATGTTAGTCTTTAACTGTGATGCATAAGATTTTTGTATACTCAGTACTTTAATACACTATGTATTAACCTCCCTTCTTTTTTCTCTTTTTTGGGGGGGGGGCTGCACCGGGTCTTTGTTGTGGTACGTGGACTCTTCTAGTGGTACAAGGGCGTCTCTGGTTGTGGTGCGTGGGCTTAGTTGCCCTGAGTTATGTGAAATCTTAATTACCTGATCAGGGGTTGAACCCGCATCCCCTGCATTGGAAGATAGATTCTTAACCACTGGACCACCAGGGAAGTAACCTCTCTTCTTTAAGTCAGACTTCTATCCATTAGCTGAAATGAAGCAAATGTCTTTTTATTGCATGGTGGTATTGCCTGTCTGAGAACAGTTCTGTTTCGGCAGTTATGCTATATTTGTACAGCACTGTCTTGTGTGTTAATTTGCAAGTTCAACTGTATTTTGTCCTTTTGACAAATGAGCAGGAAAACAAAAGTGCATCAGCTTGAGGGCTCAAACCTAATGTCTTTGAGGCAAGGAACTGATTGGGGATATGAATCTTTAACTTTACTGGATTAGGTTCTGCTCATTGGTTATGTTGGTTGACTTTGTTCAGTGGTGAGTGAAATAATTAGAACAAAATAGGAAATTAAGTACGGCAAGTATGTAATAAAGCTTATATGTGAAAGGTGAAGTGTAATTAGGGATTTTATAATACTTTCCTTTACTCTGAGAGTTGGAAAAACCCCTATAAACATGTGAATCTGTTGTTTGGCTTTGAAATATTTGACTTCTGTCACATTTTCAGGAATGCATTATGTATGAAAGGGTACTGACTATATACGGCGTTTGCCCAGACTCTTGTCGAAATGACTACAGAAAGTCTCATTTTCTTATATTTAACCTGCCTATGAATATATGTTTACTGTGTTCTCTGTATGTAGATATCAATCAGTTACCAAAATTCTTTTTGTTGTTGTTGTTGAATATAATTGACATACAGTATTAGTATCAAGTGTACAATATAGTTATCCAAAATTCTTGAGAATTTTTAACTTGAAGTATGCTGAACTGGGCTGAGAGAGACTGTGAGTCTGGGCTGAGGTTTGGAGAAGCCCAGTGGAGTCTCTGTCTCATAATGAATGTCATTATCAGAGCTCCCTGTCAGCTATCTTGAATTGTTTCTACTGGAAAATCGTATGGACAGAGGAGCTTGGCAGGATCGCAGAGAGTCAGACACAACTGAACACACACGCACAGTACACGAGGATTACCTTAGTGCATCGTGGGAAGAAGAATCATGTCAGTGAAAGGAGACTAATGGAAAGATTCTTTGGCTTCTGTTCATCTCTCGTTGCTGTTTAGTCACTCAGTCATGACCGACTCTTTTGCAACCCTAGGGACTGTAGCCCGCCAGGCTCCTCTGTCCATGGGATTCTCCAGGCAAGAATACTGGAGTGGGTTACCATTTCCTACTCCAGGGGAGCTTCCCAATCTAGGGATCTTCTCTTGTGTCATTGGCAGGCAGATTCTTTACCACTGCGCCACCTGGGGAGCCCTCTGTTCATCTACACAGCCACAAAAATGAGGTTCTCCAAGTACCTCCATTTCTCTTCCTTCTCTCTTCCTAAATACAGCTCAAAACTCTTACCATGTCAGCTTTACCCAAATAGGTCATTTGGATGTAATTGCCATCTACTTTTCAGAGGTTACTTCTTGTTCTCCCACCGAATCAAACTATCCATAGTTGATGTGGATGCGCTAGTCTTTGCTTTTTACCCATGGCTTTACTTTTGGAACTCTATCTCCCCTTTGTGGCTAGCCTGCCACCTAGCTCACAAGCCATCTTCATGAACTATTTTCTGATTCTCTATAGTAGGAAGTGGTCTTTATTTTCTCCCTCGTAGCTCAGTCGGTAAAGAATTTGCCTGCAATGCAGGAGACCTGGGTTCGATCCCTGGGTCGGGAAGATCCCCTGGAGAAGGAAATGGCAACCCACTCTAGTATTTTTGCCTGGAGAATCCCATGGACCGAGGAGCCTGGCGGGCTACAATCCATGGAGTCACAGACAGTCAGACACAACTGAGTGACTGAGCATGCATGTACACACGCATGGTTTGGGGGGAGTGGAGTAAAGGAAGGAGGTACCTGAGACTTCACTTATATGAAGATGATGCTTTGGCTTCCGTATCACTGAATGGAGTGCGTGATAAGTCGCTTCAGTCATGTCTGACTCTGCTGCTCTATGGACTGTAGCCTGCCAGGCTCATCTGTCCGTGGAATTTTCCAGGCAGGAATACTGGAGTGGGTTGCCATTTCCTCCACCAGGGGGATCTTCCCAACCCAGGGATTGATCCCCTGTCTCTGATTTCTCCTGCATTGGGAGACAGGTTCTTTACCACTAGCGCCACCTGGAAAGCCTTTAAAAAACAGTACTTAGCTAAAAACCTTTATTATTTTCCCTTTAAACTCTTTCCCCCCACTCTCCACTGAGAGATTCTTTCTGTTCAGATCTATTGAATGGTCATCAGGAGAAAGGAATCTGTGTTATAGAATGACTATTTCTCAATGTGGCTCCACTACTTAAACAGTGGATTCTCAAAGCACATGCCTCTCTATATATGTATATATATGTATACACATATATATGTATATTTTATATACATATATGTATATGTATTTATATATACATATGTATAAATTATGTATGTATTTTATATATACACATATATGCATATGTATAAAAAACCAACCCTTTCTCTCAACATGTAGGGGACTAGAATCTGGCTGGCATCCAGTTAAGTGTTAACTATAGGCTCTCCATGGTTTGTATTGGTGATATTTTACAGCTTTTTAAATAGATTGATACACAAAATGGATGAATAATGTCATTGTTTAAATAGTTGCAGTAACCCCACTGACTCCTATTTTGGAGAGTTTTTTGTTTTAAAAAAACTTTTCCTATTTGAAATGAAAATGATGTAGTCAGTGAAAGTGTACTGGATTTGGAGTCAGAAGGGCTGTTGTAGTTCCAGTATCCCCCTCCATATGTTAAATCACTTAACCTTCTGAGTCCTCACTACACTTATCTGTAAAACCAAGGTGTTGGATAAGAGATGACTTAAGGAACTTTATTTTTTAAGTTAGTAAATTTTATCTGTATGCCTAGAGATGTGGAAAAAACTGGAGTCTTAAAGAAGAGACATTTTCAAGTAAAGGAACATTGGAAAAGGTTGTGTTTTTTTTGTTTGTTTTTTTTTTAAAGTTAATAGTCCTAAGCTCAAGTAGGGAGAGATAATGTAATTTGAATTTTTCCTCTCCTTGTTTTTGGTTGTGCATGTGTGTGTGTGTGGAGGGGTTTATTTTATTTAGTATCCTGTGGGTTAATTGTGCTTGCCCAACAGCTTGTACTGTAAATTTAGGGATTACAGACTTGCTGCTAAGTCGCTTCAGTCGTGTCCAACTCTGCGACCCCATAGACGGCAGCCCACCAGGCTCCCCTGTCCCTGCGATTCTCCAGGCAAGAACACTGGAGTGGGTTGCCATTTCCTTCTCCAGCGCATGAAAAGGAAAAGTGAAAGTGAAGTCGCTCAGTCGTGTCCGACTCTTAGCGACCCCATGGACTGCAGCCCACCAGGCTCCCTCCATCCATGGGATTTTCCAGGCAAGAGTACTGGAGTGGGGTGCCATTGCCTTCTCTGCATCTGAAGTCCAGATTAAGCTTTAAGAAAGTATGCAGATAAATATAGTAGCAATGATTTTTGTCTGGCACAGATGGTTTCAGAGAAAATGTTGAAAACCTTGGTGTTTTTTTCATGACTTTAAGTAGCAGAAGAAGCTTATCGTTTTTATTGTTTATCAGTAGGCCAGTCATTCTTAAACTTACTGGTCTCAGGACCCATTTATAATTATTGAGGACCCCAAGGAGCTTTTATTTATGTGGGGTTCTGTCCATTGATACTTACTATATTAGAAACTAAAACAGAGACATTTAAAAACTTTTTGTGTGTTTGAAAATAAAACTCATTGCATGTTAATATAAATAATACTTCTATGTAAAATAACTTCCAAAACAAGTTAAAAGTGACATTTTAAAAATGTTTTTGCAAAATTTCATATCTGACTTAATAAAAGAAAAAAGATGGAGTCTCTGTCCACTACTCTCTTCAATTTGTACATTATATAGACTGGAAGAACTCTACTGTATACTCCAGAGAGAATGACAGTGAAAATGGCAAATAATGTCATATTATTTGTGAAAACAATTTTGATCTATTCAATCTACTGAAAGGCTCTTAGTGGACCACACTTTGAAAACCAGTGCCTTAGACTCCCAAGGGAAGTTTGATATCTTTTGAGTGGCTTACCTGCTATATAGGTTTACTTTTTATTTTATGGCCTTGTGGTGCAGCATCTGGAATCTTAGTTCCCTCATCAGGGATCAAACCTGTGTCCTCTGCATTAGCAGCACAGGGTCTGTTAATAACCATTAGACCGCCTGGGAAGTCCAGTATGTGTCTTTTGATGGTCTCTTTGGTATACACCCAGAAGTGAAATTGCTGGCTTGTAGGGTATATGTGTGTTTAACTTTAGTAAATACTGCCAAACAGATTTCTCAAGTATTTGTACTAGTTTCGAACCCTACCATCAGTGTAGTTGATGTTCTTCCGTAGCACTTAGTATTGTTGGTCCTTTAAGTTTGGCCATTTGGGTGGAGATTTAGGAATATCTAATTGGGGCTTCAGTATCTATTTGCCTGTGTTTAATGATGTTAGAACTTTTTCCATATGCTTATTGGTCTTTTAAACTCTATTTATTGGTCCATTTAACTCTTTCTTACCTATAAAATTGAAGTTTGGCCAGTAAATGACTTAAGTCTCTTGCAAGGGCTTCCCTGATGGCTCAGTAGTAAAGTAGTCTGCCTGCTAATGCAGGTGACATGCCTTCGATCCCTGGTCTGGGAAGATCTCACATGCCATGGAGTAACTAAGCCCCGTGCACCACAACTATTGAGCTTGTGCTCTCGAGCCCAGGAGCCACAACTCCTGAGGTCCACACCCGCTAGAGCCCATACTCCGCGACAAGAGAAGCCACAACAATGAGAAGCCCATGCCCCGCAACTAGAGAAAGCCTCCACAGCAATGAAGATACAGCACAGCCAAGTGTCTTGCTGCTCAAAGTCACTAGTTCAGTGAATTCCCTGAAATAAGAGATTCTTTAAGATAAACTAGTAATTGATCTGGTAGTGACAAAGAGGATTAACATTCCTGTGATAATTTAAAAAATAATTGTGCATTTTATGGCTTTAGAATATGTCTGGAAATATGTTTGCACTTGAGAGATTGAATATTTTCAATTAAAATAAACTTTAGAAATAAACTGAGAAGACAAATAACAAGTGTTAGTGAGGCTGTGGAGAAAAGGGAGCGTTCGTGCAGTGTTGGTGGGGTGTACATTGGTGCAGCCGCTGTGGAAAATGGTATGGAGGTTCCTCAGATTACAAATAGGAACTACAACATGATGCATCAGTTCTACTTCTGGTATTTTTCCTAAGAAAACGAAAACACTAGCTTGAAAAGACGTATCCACCCCCATGTTTATTGCAGCATTATTTCCAATAGCCAAAATATGGAAGCAACTTAAGTGTCCATTGATAGATAAATGGATAAAGAAATTGTGGTATGTTTGTATATACTGCTGCTGCTGTTAAGTTGCTTCAGTCGTGTCCACCTCTGCGACCCCAGAGACGGCAGCCCACCAGACTCCCCCATCCCTGGGATTCTCCAGGCAAGAACACTGGAGTGGGTTGCCATTTCCTTCTCCAACGCATGAAAGTGAAAGGTGAAAGTGAAGTCACTCAGTCGTGTCTGACTCTTAGCGACCCCATGGACTGCAGCCTACCAGGCTTCTCCGGCCATGGGATTCTACTTGGCCATAAAGAAGAATGGAATTTTGTCATTTGTGACAACACAGATGGACTTTGTGGGCAACATGATAAGTGAAATAAGTCAGAAAGGCGAAAACCTTATATCTTGTATGTGGAATCTTAAACGAATTGAAGCTCACTGGTATTGGGAACAGATTGGTGACTACCAGAGATAGGGAGTAGGATGGGAGAAATGGGCGAAGAGGGGGCAAAATGTAAAAACAAAACAAAAAAAATAGTGTGTTTGTTATCATAAAAGATATAAACCAGGAAGCTTATTCCATTCTCCGTTTGTTCAGGACTGTCCAGGACTTTTATTTTTAGTGCATCCCAATAAATGTCTCTAAGCTTGTGTGCGTGCTCAGTTGCTTCAGTCATGGCCGACTCTTTGCCACCCCATGGGCTGTAGCCCGCCAGGCTCCTCTGTCCATGGGATTTCCCAGGCAACAATACTGGAGTGGGGTTGCCATACTCTTCTCCAGGGGATCTTCTGGACCCAGGGATCGAACCTGCATCTCCTGAGCCTCCTGCATTGCAGGTGGGTTCTTTACCACTGAGCCACCAGGGAAGCCCAGGTTGGCTATTGTTTTTGTGTGTGTGTGTGTGTGTGTGTGTGTGAAATTCAGTTATGAAATACATTTTAAAGAATTTGCTTGTTGTCTGTTACTTTAGCGGGGAGGGAGCTAGACTACTGAATTCCTTAAGGGCAGAAACTGTGTGTTTATTAGGCTAGCTTTTCAGGGTCTGGCACAGAGTAATGACATTCAGTAATGTCACCAAGATAAAACAAATTATCTTTTTCATAGATATTTTATTTCACCCTGCCTTTATTTAACCAGATTTCACCTATATAAACATACATTAAGGAATAGGCAAGGATAGAGATAACTCTTGCATACTCTTAAAACTACTGATTTGTTTTAATAAGACTGCATGTTTTTCCACCGGTGAACTTTTTGTATAGGCCAAATTTTCTTTGTTATAATTTTGCATCTAGGGACTTTCCTGGAGGTCTGGTGGTTAAGACTCTGTGCTTCCAACTGCACAGGGCACAGATTTGATCCCTGGTCAGGGAAACTAAAATCCTGCATGCTGTGGCATGGCCAAAAAATATACCTGTATTACATCTGATGACGGGGGCAGAACCAAGGTTGTGGACGCTGCCCAGTTATGCATGCCATCAGCCTTAGTTGGTAATTGGTGCTGGTCTTCTGTGACTCTGAGCTGCTGTCACATTGACTGCCTTAGGTTCCTCTGTCCCGCACACGTTTATTGGGTTGGCCTGCTACTTATCCTTGGGCTTCCCTGGTGGCTCAGCGGTAAAGAGTCCGCCTGCCAGTTTCTGCCAATACAGGAGATGAGGGTTCGATCCCTGGATTGGGAAGATCCCCTGGAGGAGGAGATGGCAACCCACTCCAGTATTCTTGCCTGGAAAATTCCGTGGACAGAGAATCCTGGCGGGCTACAGTCCATGGGGTCACACAGAGTCGAACACGACTGAGCACACACACGCATAGCACCTATATATGTGCATAAAATTTCTATATATTCTTACAGCAACTTGAAAAGATAGCTACTATTGTCCTCATTTTATATATAAGGAAAACAAGATACAGATGTGAAGGAACTTGTCCAGTTTGGACACCGAGTAAGTAACTGAGGCAGTTTGTCTTCATTCTATATTTTTAACCACTGCACTGTATAATGTCTGACTAAATGAATTCCATTAGCATTCCCCTTGTTATTAATTTGGCCTTCTTTTGCCACAGCACGGAGGCATAAAATGTAGCTAAAGGGCCCTTAGCATGCAGCCTCTCATTTTAAACATGAGGTTCCCTTGCTTTTAGCACTTCTGCTTCTTATTTCATTTGCGATCTGTCAAAAATATTGCTAACCTCTGGCCTCTCTTTTTTTTGTTTTAAAGGTCTCAGTACACTAAGTGGGGGAGGTGCCATAATTGAATTAGAATGTTTTAAAGTTTTTAATGTTGTTTTCGTGTTCAGTGACTTTATATAAGTTCCTCTTTTGATTTGAATATTAGCCTTCATGGTATACTGCAGGATGTTATTTTGAACCTTTAGGATTAATTGTACACAGTTATGCAGACTTGAAAGGATAGCATTTTTCTTCTATCTCTCAGTGGAGTCGACATGTATAAAACCATATTACAGAATAATGCAGTGTCCAACTAATGAATACATCAATAAAATGTGTACCATACAATGGAATATTTTTCAACAGCAAAGAGAAATGATACGTGGTAAAACTTGGATGAGCCTGAAAACAGTCATGGTGAGTGAAGGAAGCCAGTCACAAGACTCCATGTTGTATGGCACCATTTATAAGAGGTATTCAGAACCAGCACATCTATAAAGACAAAAAGTATCAATTAACTTGGGGCAATTAACTTGGGGCTAGGGGTGAAGCAGGAGGGAATGGGGGTGATTGCCACTAATAGTATGGGGTTTCTTTTTGGGGTGATAAATATTCTAAAACTGATTTTGGTGATAGCTGTACAACTCTGAATAAATACAGTTGAATTATATCTTAAGACATTTTAAATTTATTATATATAACTTCAGACATAGTGAAGATAATCTCATTGACTACAAGGAATTTCAAATTCTTGGTTTTTCAAATTCTTTACATTTGTGATTTAGTCTTGTGAAGGTTCAGGCAAAACGTACTTACCTACTGGATGCACATTGAAAATGCTAATTTTGGGCAATCTTATCTGCCGTGTATAAAATGACTAAATGAAATGAAGTCTCTCTTCAATTTGTTGGATCAGCATATTCATGCTTGGATTAGTAACTTCTAAGTGAAAGTGTCACTCCCTCAAGTTGTGGCGACTCGTTGAGATCCCACAAGTCTCCTTTGTCCCTGCAATTTCCTATGCAAGAGTACTGGAGTAGGTAGCCATTTCCTTCCCCAGGGGACCTTTCGGACTCGGATCAAACCTGGGTCTCCGGCATTGCAGGCAAATTCTTGACCGTCTGAGCCGCTAGGGAAGAAAGTGTTAACTAATTTTGATAAAGATTGGTAAGAGCTGTTAATGAATAACTCTGAGTTGTTTATCTTAACCTGTCTTTTAACAAAGAGTGGACTGATAAGTAGGCATATGTTCTGTGATATCTGATATGTTACCGTGTCTAATATTTTAAGTCAGTGATGTTCACTTGCTTTTTATGAGTAGATTGATTTGTTTAGGGACTAAAATTTATTGAGACCTCGCACTCTTTTTAAGGATTTAATAAAGGAATATTTAAGGAAAAGTGTATCTTTTTGAGAAGTGATTTGAGTTTATGTACAGTATAAATCTCAGTATTTTGAAGGATTATAATTTAGAAAGTGGTGAATATTATTAACTTTTGTTTCAGTGGGCATAACTGTAAGCAATAGGTGTCAGTGACAAGGGAAATAGACTTTAGACTCAGTAAAAAAGAAACCTTGCTGAGAGCAGTGAGTTTTACAGTGTTATAACTGAAAACTTTAAAGGGAAAATGTAAATGTAGAATTTCCTACAATTGGAGCAGTTTCCAAATCTTAGTAGTCTTTGAGCACTTCTCCCTGATGGCCTGCAAGGTTCTAACCTTAAAAACATGTATCTCTTGGTGCCCTTTTTGTGCTCAATTTAGAACAATTATTTTCTTTTTAAAACAAGTCTTTTTCATTTTTATGATATTAAATATTAGTGTATGTATTTTTGGGTACCTGGATGGATAGTCCAGAACTGCCACACCATTTCAGCACTTGAGTTAGCTTTGTGTTTTTAATGTATTAATGTTCAACTGTAGGGTTTGTCAGATGAGAGCAACAGAAGCAGACCTAACACGCAAATGATGTGTTGATGTGAAGGAAGAATGATGTCATTGCAAATCATGTATACAGACAGAATGATGGAGTCATTTCAGTGGGAAAGCTGTATCTCGCACATGGTGCGCGATGGTGGTAGGATGGCATGCAAAACCCAAAGGAGCCTCTGCCCTAACAGCCAGCGGTGTGCTGCCATCTGCCACGTATTAGTAACAGTAATAGTTTTGTTTGTATTTAGTTTGTGATCTTGTTTTGTAGCAGAGCAGTAAGCATAAGGAGTTGAATTCTAATTTCATTTATGCACATACTTAAGCAGCATTAAAGTAGAAAGTAACTTAGTTTTTTAAAATACTGTTAAGGTAGAACCAAATTTGGCAAACTTGAGGCAGCTTAGTATATTGTTGATGGAAATCTGATGCTTGGCGTCACATGACTGGAACTGGGGCTCCAATTCCATATTTACCAGGTTATTTCCCTATTGAATAAGTGAAAAATATATTTATACCTAAAAGGGCAGTTCATTTGTTCATTATTTTATTCAAAAGATAGGTTACTTACTGTGTAACACTGAATAATTTCGATGTCTTGTTACTGGTTTCTCTAGTTTTCCTATTGTAACATTGTCTTTAGAGCCAGCACAAGTTCTCATAGGAATGCTGTGCTGTGAATTGTCTTACAGATGGTAAGATTTGATTTGAGACATTTCAAAAAAGTAGGGCAAATTTTTGAAATATGGGATTTCTGTGTTAATGTTAACAGAATAATAAAAGCAACTACTTTAGCATTTTTGACGCTGTTCATTTTATTAAGTGCAACCTGCACAGTTATGATATGTATGTCAGGAACACAGAATCCTGGTAATTAACAGTTGGGAGAATACTTTTCCTATGGACTGATCTAGAGATCATATTCATAGGGAGCCCAGGAAGGTTCAGAATTAATTGTCAAGTGTGCGTAATAATCGAACTAGCATTTCAAGGGAGAAATAACCAGTGTTTGTTAAAACATTACTATTTATTGGGTGCCTTCTTTGCATGGCACTTCAAATTCATTCTTCCATTAAAGTTTTTCAGGAATCTCTAAAGGTCTTGGCCACCTTGAGAGAGAAAAAGATGCTTGGAGGTTAAATATGATCTGTTCCATGTGTATCTATTATGTTGAAATTGCTGAAAAACCTCATGGTCTGCAAAATCAGGCACTACAAAGTAACACGATTTCCGGGGAAAGCAGGATTGAGAGCAAACTGATCACTCAGAAGCTATATAATTTTGTAGTTAGAACAAAAACTATAAAAATTTCAATAAAATAAACAGCACAGTTTAAAAGATTCTAAATTCCTGACAAAGTATAGTAAATATAGTTTTGTTTTGTTTTTTTTTAAGGTAACCCTTCCATATAGGGAATGCAGAGGTTACTGAGTTAGGGACAAGACTGAAATAAGATTAAAATGCACAGAGACTAGAGGGAACAGTATGTGTACTTCCAGGACAGAGCAGCATATGGCCAGACTGAGCCAAGAAAAATGTAGGGTGACGGCTTTCCAGTCCAGACCTTTATCCCACCTTCAGGCTGCATTCAGCTGCCGTTACTTAGTACAAAATATTAGCATATTGAGGGGGAAGTTGCTTATGAGCTAATATGATTTTCAGGTGTGTTTACTGGTATTTGCTAGTGAGGTAAATCTCACTACAAAAAACTACCTTACATTGTGTTTTGCTTAATGCTCTTGACAGATGTGTTTTTTTGCAAATTGAAGGTTTGTGGCAACCCTGCCATCGAGCAAGTCTGTTGGTGCCATTTTTCCAACAGCATTTGCTCTACAATATACTGTAAACACAATTTTTATGTGTACTGGGAAACCAAAAAATTCATGTGACTCGCTTTGTGATATTTGTTTTAATGTGGTGATCTGGAACTGAACCCACTGTATCTCCAAGGTATGCCTGTACTTGTTTTGTAACAGAACACATCATTTTTTTTTTTCCCAGACTTCATATTTACCAAGTGTTTTTCACTCCCAAACCCTCAGACATGTTCCATCCGCAGTACTTAGTTAACAAAATAGTTGTCTTTGAAGTGTCCCCCCTCCAATGAAATGTTACTTGAGAGGAAAGGGAACTAATGCTTAACTGGACAGCTCTGACATTTAAAGGTAATCATTACCTCATTTAATCATCACAACCATAGCCTTGTGTCCTCCTCAGGTGAGGAGACTAAATCCCAAAGAGGTTTGGGAATTTTGCCCAAGATCACACAGTTAAGGACCAGAGTAGAAATTTAAGTTCATATATTTCTGGCCAGAGAATTGCTTTTGTATACCACACTGCTTCTGGCAAAATAAGTTTGAGATCTTTAACAAAAGTGGTTGACTAACACACTTGTTAGAATTGGTGAAGTCGCTCAGTCGTGTCCGACTCTTTGCGACCATGGACTGTATCCTACAAAGCTCCTCTGTCCATGGAATTTTCCAAGCAAGAGTACTGGAGTGGGTTGCCATCTCCTCCAGGGGATCTTCCCCACCCAGGGATCAAACCCGGGTCTCCTGCATTGCAGGCAGATGCTTTACCACCTGAGCCACCAGGGAAGAATTGGTGAAGTCCTTCTATTTATCCCCTCTATGGTCTTTTCTCCTCCAGCACTGAAATTGAAATAGCAATTGTAGCATAGGAGGGAGATGAGCAAAACTGTTGGTACCAGGGTATCTAGATTTGAAATTTAATTTGCTAGCTTTGTCCCCCGTTAGTTATTTCATTTTAGTCAGATTACCTTTATGTGCCTCATTTTTTTCCATCTGTAAAATGATAATAATGAGTACTTAATTCTTGAGATTGAGTATTAAATGGGTTAATAGGTTAAAACTTTTCAATGATACCTGACGCACAGTATCTGCTCAGTAGATGTTAACTGTCACTCCTGCCCCATTGCTTCCCTTATTTCCTTTTTGGTTCATTCTTTTTCTACGCTAATTCCATACTGTTTTCCTAATTTCTCGCTTTCCTCCCCATCTCTTCGTATCATTGATTTGAAATAGTTAAATATAGATTGTACTTATGACTATTAATGTTTCCAATACTTCCTAAGTTTTCATTAATGTTTTGGGTGTATATGTTTGAATACCTGTTGTTTGTAGGGCTGGACAGTTTTAAAAATCAGTGATTGTGAGTAGTCGTAATGCTTTTATTTCTGACCTCAGGGAGGCTCTTCTTAGCTGTTTTTTTCCCTTTGTTCTCTCTGGTAAAGTTGAGCTTGTTGCCCTCATCAGACAGACAGCCCCTTAATTGCTTATTATCTCAGCCTCCATTGTGTTCAAGTGCTTCGGGCACGAACTTGCCTTTACTCTGTTCCAAGTAAAGTCAGCTCACTTGGCAAGAACTTCAGAGCTCCCTTATGGCCTCCTCCTCCCCTTGAACAAAACCTTTACACCATTGCTTCAGAATCGGGGTGGAGTAGTGGCCCTGCTTCACGGGGTGCTTGCCAGTGGTGCCCCTGCTTCATGAGTAGTGTTGAGCGGCAGCAGCAGCCTCTAGGCTCCTGGTGTGGAACCTCAGTCATGTGAGTGAGATGGAGTGAGGGTCGTTAGGACCGCGTTATTCTTGGCCTGCTGAACCTGGGGTCAAAGCTTCTGCTCTGCAAGTGGGACCTGGATGGAAGGAAGGCTCCCTACCCAGCTCTTCCCTGCAGTGGGAGCCTCTGCAGCTGAGAGTTGAGGATGATGAGAAATGCTTGCTATCTTCCTCCTAAGGGGAGGGAGGGGTGGGCGGGGGCAGGAGTTGACTGGGAGTTTGGGGGTGAGAGCCTGTGTTCCTCTCTGTACCCACCTGGAATGGGGCTTCTGTCCTGCTGAGCTGGCTCAAAATGCCAGACTCTGTTTTTACTGAGTAGATTTTCTTTAGTATTCATTTGCTGTATACCCTTAGGATGATTTCTAGAGACTACAAAAGTTTTTTAATGGTTTTTACCAGTTACAGTTGTTTCACTGGCGAGAGCGTCCACAGAACTTCTGATGCCATCATTCCACAAGTCTTTTTTTTTTTTGCCACACTGTACAGCATACAAGGATCTTAGTCCCCAACCAGGGATCCAGTCAGTCTCCCCTGTGTTGAGGGGGATGGGGGGTGTTTAACCACTGAACTGCCAGGGAAGTCCCCCATAAGTCATTTTTAATATATTACTCATTGCCTACAGCCACTAAAAAATTCACATTTGAGAATGCTTTCGGAAGGATGCTAGAATTTATTGAAGCTTTTATGTACATATAAAAACCTCTGGTACCCTAATTGTGTACATAGGGCTTGACAGACACAGTATGGAGAAGTTTTGAATAAAAAGGACCATTTACTGAGCACTTCTAAATGAATAAATTTCTGTTGCCACAGAGTTTAGAATGAAGGATGCAGTTCTGTTGTGATGACTTCTAGGAAGTACGAGTGGATGTACATAGTGATTTAGTGACAAAAATTAATGGTGTGTGTGTTTAATAGTGATGATAATAGAATATGGACATTTAGCTTAAGTAATGTTTTTAGATTTAACAGAGATAATTAGACATCTTCATTTGCATTAGCTTGAGTTATTGATCGAATTTGAAGCTATCTAAAACTAGCATCACACTGGAGGGGTGGGGACTCTGTTTAATATAGCTGCCTTGACTGGTTTTGTGTATAATTTTATCGTAATGTGTGATAAGAATGATGAGTCCTGTTATAATGATAATGGCAGTGCTGGTGGAACTACAGAAAGAAAGGCCTTGAGTCTTGAGTGAAGGCTGCATTTTAAAATTGCCAAGGGATATTTAGGTTTATAGTTATGGACATGAAATGGCATCTTCCCATTGAACTATTGTTTTTATAACATCATTTTTGATTATGCCATGTTTCTTAGGAGTACAGCTGTTGTGATTTAGAATAAAATATTTTGTGATATGTAGCCATTAAAGCGGAGAAGGCAATGGCACCCCACTCCAGTACTCTTGCCTGGAAAGTCCCATGGGCGGAGGAGCCTGCTGGGCTGCAGTCCATGGGGTCGCTAAGAGTCGGACACGACTGAGCGACTTAGCTTTCACTTTTCACTTTTATGCATTGGAGAAGGAAATGGCAACCCACTCCAGTGTTCTTGCCTGGAGAATCCCAGGGGCGGGGGAGCCTGGTGGGCTGCCGTCTCTGGGGTCGCACAGAGTCGGACACGACTGAAGCGACTTAGCAGCAGCTGCCATTAAAGGTGAATATAGAAGAATACTTAGCATGAGGAAATTATAAATTAGGTGAAAAATCCGGTTTTATCAAAATGTGCTTCTGCATCATAAATATTTTGATACTGTATCTTGGAGGTGTGGATATGGTGAGATTAATGGTAGTTTTCTCCCTATTTTCAAGCATTATTCATGCGTGGCCTGGAAGTTAAGGCTGTCACCCTGGAACTTGTACTCCCTCAGTTAGAATTCTGGCTCTTCCACTTGACTGCCTCTTCACTCTGCCTCACTTTCTGAGGCATGTCAACCTGACTGTGATGATGTTGAAATTGGGGAATGAGAGATGGACTTGGAAAAATAAGTTAGGGCTGATTGTGATTGATCTTGAACAGTATTATGTAAAAAGTAGAGAGGAGGAAGCCACTAAAGGTTTCAGAGACTGAAAATGTTGACATTAATTTAGCAATAATATACTAAAAAGATTGGTAGTGTGGAGACCATCCAGGATGTTAAAATTGGAGTCTAGCCTAGAGTGGTGTGAGTGGGAGTGGAAAAAATAATGTTGGACATGTCATAAAAGGAATTACTAGAACTGAAAAGGGAGAGGGTTTGACTTGTAGTTCACCACCACCACCCCCTCTTTTTTTTGTTTTGAGTGTTTACCTATTGTGTGCCAATGAATTCTTGGAATTCAGTGATGAGCAAAGCGCATACAGCTTCTGCCCTTAGAGTTTTTTTTTTTTTTTTAACTGTTCCTTGAGGCATGTGGGATCTTCGTTCCCCGTGCTCCCTACCGTGGACTTTCAGAGTCCTAACCACTGCACTGCCAGGGAATTGCCGCTTGTGGAGCTTTTCTGTTCTGGTAGGGAGAGAGATCATACACAGGTGCTATGAAAGAAAATATCATGGCCCTGCTAAAAAATCCTCAAAGACCCAATGAAGACCAAAAAATGATCACTATTGAATTTTATTAAAATGCAAACCCTAAAATATCATGGCCCTGCTTAAAAAATCCTCAAAGACCCAATGAAGACCAAAATACTTCTCTTTGGGCTCATCTTGCAACTACTCTACCCAAAGCTGGTTCTAACTCCAATTCGCCTTCTTGTTGTTCCTTCAAAATGTACTTTCTCATGCTGACTGTGGAGCCTTTGCAAAAGTGGTCTTAGTCTGGCCCATACTGATTCACCAATCCTCAACTCTCCTTACTCAGAATCCATCAAGTACTCTCAGAGGCAACTGCATTTTTCTTTCATAGCACCTGTGTATGATCTCTCTCCCTACCAGAAGAGAAAAGCTCCACAAGCATTATATATATATAATGCCATCTTGGACAAACTGAAGTTACTTAATCGCTTAGCTTCTGCTTCTGTTTGTTAAATTGGACTGATAATCATGGAATAGGGATCCTGGGATTAAGTGAGGTTATATAAATAAAGGACCTACTATTGTGCCCCGTACATAAGTGCTCATAACTTGTCTAGAGTAATGTACAAATTAAGATGGAACTCGAAGGGGACCTGTGATATTGTGATTTATAATAAGAAATGGTCTTTATCCCAGTTACTGGCAACTGAGCTTTTAAAACTTGGCATTTTCTAAGTGGTGAGGATCTGGAAGGTGTTTGTTGTTAGGTTAATGAAGTGACTTGAAAAGCCCCTAGATCGCCAGGGATGGGGGCTGGTTGCCAGGGAAGCCAACCCTATGAATAGTGTTCTCCCTCCCTTCCTGAAGGAAGGGGAGAAAGGCTTAGAGGTCCTTAACGGCCAGTGATTTAATCAGTTGTGCCTAGGTAATAAAGCCTTCCTAAAACCCCAAAAGGATGGGTTTCAGAGAGCTTCCAGTTTGGTGAACCCGTGGAAATATGGGCCGAGTGGTGAGCCCAAAGAGGACGTGGAAATTCCATGCCTTTTCTCCATACCTTGCCCTATACCATCTGGCTGTTCTTAACTTATATCCTTTTACAATAAATAAACCAATAATGTAGTAAGTAAAATGTTTCTTTGATTTCTGTGAGCTGCTCTAGCAAATTAACCCAAGGAGGGAGTCTTTGGAGCCTCCATTCTATAGCCTGTCGGTCAAAAGCACAGGTGACAACTTGGATTTATGGCTGATATGTGAAGTGGGAGGAGGGTAAATCTTGAGCTGTCTTTTGGGAGATAGTGTCAGAATTGAGTTGAATTGTAGGACATCCAGCTGGTATCGATAATTACTTGGTGTAGGGCAAAAAAACACCCATTGTAAATAATGGGATACAGAATTGTAGAGCCACAGAGAAATTTTGAGTGGAATAGAACCAACAACTCCACAAAATAAAAAATCCTTGGATAGTATAAATACTGAAACGTGTTTTGCCTTACCCACTTAGAGTGGCTATGGATCATGGTGTATTGATATAATTGATTGTGAGGTGTGTCACAAATAATAATAATAGGTAGTTAAATAATTAGTTAAAACAAATACAGTGACAATGTTTGCAAATGAGTTTATCTAAAAATTAGTCGGGATTATCCCCCAATAATTTTCACTTAACATTTCAATGTTATCTTAGAAGGGATTTTTTAAAAAGCAGAAGTCCAGGTATTGCACAGATAATTAAAAGTACATACTTGTTTTTGATCGTTGTTTGTTTTAATTTTGTGTTCTGTTTCATATACTTTGAGGATTTTGGCAGTTTATCTCTGTCCATGGACGTGTGTCAAACCTGAAATACCCCATGTGTGTCATTTCTTATGTTGTAGAAGAACTGCTATGTAGGGAAGGATATTTTTTCTTCCAGACTACAATGCATAAAAAGTTTGTTTTTAAACATGTTGACTCTATCATAGCAATAGAAATTCCAGTTTAAGATTCAAAAATATCTAAGTACTCTTGGCTTAAAATAAGCCAATACACTAAAATAGTGGTTATTTTGAAATAAAGCTTAGTACTTAAAAGATGTTTCATATTGACTTATAATAAAGATGAGACGACTTACACATTTTGCAGTAAAATTTTAAACCAACATGTAAGTTCTTTCTTTCTGTTATGTGCTAGAGTATTAATTGCAAAATAATAGTTTGTCTAGTTAGTTGTAATTACGGTTTTCATTTTGTAGTGATCAGTCAGAGGAGTAAGGTCTAGTGCTAGGTAGGTATAGCTTGTGTTTCACAGGTATGTCTCTCACCGCTTGAGTCAAGTATTTTAAGAGGAAAACAAGGGTAATAGATGCCAATTAAACATGGAAAGTCACTAGATGAAGAAAGATAATTGAATAATTTTCCCCTTTGGTTTTGATACATAAAACCAGAATAGGTTAAGTTCTCAAGATAATTTCATGGATGTATATAAGGATGATTTATCAAATTAGTTTCTAATGAACTCATTTTGGTGATCAGTAAATAATTTGTTGGACTTGCCATTGTTGCTTGTTTGTCTCTCAATACATTGTGTAATGTTAGTTCCACAAGAGCAGAGAGATTTGCCAGCTGTGTAGTGCCATGTATTTATTCCTTTATGCTTAAAACACTGTGTGGCCCACTGTAGACACTCAGCATATATTTCTTAAATGACTAAGCTTTGAGTTTTTATTTTAACGTCCTTTATATTTTGGTTGAAAAGAGAAAAATTTAGAAAGAGAAGAGACTTTTTAAGTATAGTAGGATCATATATGTGGAATTGTAGAGACTTTCAGTGTGCTGTATAAAAGAGATACTGGAATGTAGGGAAAGTTTGAGCAGAGATGGAAGAATGTAGAGAAGGTCCTGTAGAGAAGGACCATTCTTTGTCTTGAGGGTTTCTGTGGTATTAAGGCCCTTCCATTTGAAAGCTGCTATAGAAATTCAGTCCTACAAAGTTTAAAATAAATACAAATGGTTGATGTTTATGGAATACTAGGTTATTTAGTATAATGGGTAACCAAGCTTTATCCAGGTAAACGTGATGCTATTCCCATCTTGGAACATGCTAAGTTTGAATATAAAAATACTATAGGTTCTAAAGGGACTATCCTTTTCAGCAAAATAACACTAAGGTAAATGGAAAAGGCAGCAGTCTGAGACCTCTCCCCAGATAAAACACCTAATATTGTCATTTTGTATTGCTGAAAATCCAAGATGCATTCTGGTAAAATTCGTGTGAAAGGGAGGGAGAACAATGACCCTTGCAGTACTCTTGTTTTTCTAAAATAAAATGTTAAGCTTCAAACTTTACTTTGTACAGTAAATTTTCACATTGTGATTTGTTGACTTTTAGTGTTCCTACAAGAAGTGGTGGCTATTGTGTCAGATTTTAAATAATTTGAATGATTATTGAGTTGCTCAGTTCTGTGTAGGATACTTTTACTTTGACTTGGTAGAAAGTTTGTTCTAACTCAGCTGCTGCTGCTAAGTCGCTTCAGACATGTCCAACTCTGTGCGACCCCATAGACGGCAGCCCACCAGGCTCCCCTGTCCCTGGGATTCTCCAGGCAAGAACACTGGAGTGGGTTGCCATTTCCTTCTCCAATGCATGAAAGTGAAAAGTGAAAGTGAAGTTGCTCAGTCATGTCTGACTCTTAGCGATCCCATGAACTGCAGCCTACCAGGCTCCTCCATCCATGGGATTTTCCAGGCAAGAGTACTGGAGTGGGTTGCCATTTCCTTCTCCAATGCATGAAAGTGAAAAGTGAAAGTGAAATCGCTCAGTCGTGTCCAACTCTAGCGACTCCATGGATGCAGCCTACCAGGCTCCTCCACCCATGGGATTTTCCAGGCAAGAGTACTGGAGTGGGGTGCCATTGCCTTCTCTGTCTAACTCAGCTATGAATGCCTAAATATCTGTGACTTGGAAGATAAGCTTCTTTAGAACCTTGAGAGTACTTCTTGTAATCAAGTAAAGGAGTGTGATAGCAATTCAAATCCCATCCACTTGAATTAAATGGGATTTATTAAGAAAGGTACCAGTGTTCCAGGGGATTCCCTGATGGTTCGAATGGTAAAGAATCTGTCTGTAGTGCAGGAGACCCTGGTTCGATCCATGTGTCAGGAAGATCCCCTAGCCACTCCAGTATTCTTGCCTGGGAAATCCCATGGACAGAGGAGCCTGGTGGGCTATAGTCCATGAGGTGGCAAAGAATTGGACATGACTGAGCAACTAACATTTCACTTAAAAAAAAATTAAGAAAGCTACCACTGTTGGAAATTCCCTGGCTGTCAGTGGTTAGGACTCGGCACTCTCACTGCCAGTGACCCAGGTTCGATCCCTGTGGGGAAACTAAAGTCTTGAAAGCCCTGTGGTGTAGCCAAAAAAAAAAAGGGGAAAGAAAAAGGAGGAAAAAAATAGTGGTGTTATTCTTGGGTAACATAGTTGTAGTGTATCTTTGATTTTTTTTTTCCCCTCCATTCAGACTTTCCACATTATATTTCAATACATTATTTTCAAATTCTTAGCTCAAATATTCAATAACTCTACGCAGTACACTATAGAAAAGGAAAAGAAAATTAAAATTTTTGAGAATTACTGTGTGTTTGGTATTTATGAAACACTTTTATCAAAATAATTCTCATGACTTTTTTCTCTTTTTGCTGTGCTACATAGCATGTGAGATTTTAGTTCCCCAACCGAGCATCGAACCTCTGTCCCCTGCCTTGGGAGCATGCAGTCTTAACCACAGGACCACGAGGAAAGCCCCTTCATGGCATTTTTGTGGGTAGTACCGTCTGCTTTAAAGACCTGGAAAATTAGTGACAGTACTTGTTACTGGACTTTAAGATAGGGCAGCTTGTAAGTGGCAGAGGTGGGGTTTTGAGCAAGACTTATGTTTGAATCCAGAAATTACTTTTAATTGTTCCATTCCTGTGTCTTGTTCTTAATCTCTCAACCTAGCACACTAAGGGAAAAGTATCCAATTCTTATGTGGTGGTAGAGAGATGACTGTTAAACATAGCAGAATAGAGCAGAGTATATGCTGTGCTGACACCTGCTGTGCCTGCCCAGCACAGACATGTGGAGAAGAGCATTGAGTTCTGTGGTCTCAGAGAAACGCGTTATATGTGGGGAGAGGTCTCAGACTGCTGCCTTTTCCATTTACCTTAGTGTTATTTTGTTGAAAAGGATAGTCCCTTAGTTATCCACAGAATGCTTTTATCTAGAATAATTTGTCCTCTGACTTTTTGCTAGATATTTTTGATTTGTGTATAGATGGAGAGTTACTGAGATGCATATGAATGGAACGATGTTGAGCAGAAACAAACAACATGAGAATATAATTTTAAGATGTTTTAAGTTAATGTCCTAATGTTAAAGGAGTACAAAGCAAGAGAGCCGTTTAATATATATATATATAATATATTATTGTGGGAAAAATACATAATCGATTTTAACCATTATTAAGAATACAGTTCAGTGGCATTAAGTGCATTAACATTGTGCAGCCATCACCACCAACCATCTCCACAACTTTTCATTCTCCCAAACTGCAACTCTGTACCTCTTGATCAATAATTGCCCGTCACCCCACTTTTCCAACCCCTGGTAACCACCTTTCTACTTTGCTTCTCTGAGTGTAGTTACGTCATATAAGTAGAGTCATGGACCGCTTGCCCCTTTGTGACTGATTTGTTTCATTTAGCATTACGTCCTCTAGGTACATCCAAGTCAGAATTTTCTTCCTTGTTAACGCTAAGTACTATTCCATTGTGTGTGTATACCAAATGTTTATCCATCCACCCTTGGATTTGCTTCCTGGAAATACCTTTTGAAGAGTGATGGCATTGGTTTAATGGACGAAGTAATAAAATTCACTTTAGAGTTATTAACTTATCTGTGTTTTGTTCAAGTCACTTCTTAGAGCCATGGTTTTCTAGTTTACAGGAAAATACCACATTCTATGTAAACTGTAAGAATGTACCTTAAAAATACCATTTTAATTTTGTTGTGCCTCAGGATTTGTTTCCAACTTGCCCTACATTTGGGAATAAATAATAGACTTCTTCTCACCCCCCAAGATTGTGACTCCTCACTTTCAGAAGGAGGTGTTTACTTGTGGGGGATACCATATGATGCTAGAAGGGGAAAAATGGGGAAACAGTGTCAGATTTCATTTTCTTGGGTTCCAAAATCAATGTGGATGGTGACTGCAGCCACAAAATTAAAAGACACTTGCTCTTTGGAAGAATAGCAATGACAAATCTAGACAGTATATTAAAAAGCAGAGACATCACTTTGCTGGCAAAAGTCCATATAGTCAAAGCTATGGTTTTTCCAGTAGTCATGTATGGATGTGAGAGTTGGACCATAAAGAAGGCTGAGCACCGAAGGATTGACACTTTGGAACTGTGGTGCTGGAGAAGACTCTAGAGAGTCCCTTGAACTGCAAGGACATCAAACCAGTCAATCCTAAAGGAAATAACCCTGAATATTCATTGGAAGGACTGGTGCTGAAGCTGAAGCTCCAGTACATCAGCTGTCTTTTGCAAAGAGCCAACTCATTGGAAAAGACCCTGATGCTGGGGAAAATTGAGGGCAAGAGGAGAATGGGGCAACATAATGAGATGGTTGGATGGCATCACCGACTCAGTGGACATGATTTTGAGCAAACTCAGGGAGATAGTGAAGGACAAAGAAGCCTGGTTCACTTCAGTTCATGGGATCACAGAGTTGGACATGGCTTAGCGACTGAACAACAACCCATATGACGCTAATGAATCCATCTTGCACTCTTTTGTGAACATTCTCTTCAAGACCCCCCACCCCCAAGTTTTCCTTCAGTTCCTGACCTAGAGTCAACTGTTTAGTGGATGTTTTCACTGTTGTTTCAGCGTCAAAAAGTGTACTTGTCACTGATGTGACTACTATCTACTTACTACTGTCTCCCCTCCCCTTTGAAAAGAAGTGGAAAGGAAATCGAAGTTCAGGATTGTAAACGCCAAGGAACCTCAGGTTCAGGAACGGACGTGGGAGTAGTGGCAGCCAGTTGTGGCTAATTCTGAGAAGAGAACAGACAGGGTGAACAGCAACACAGTCATTTGACTATCAGCTGTCAATTAGTAGAGCGTTGATCAGTGAACCAGACCTTCTTTCCCCTCCAAAGTATGTATTTATAAAGATTTGCATGTAATTTTGGGGAAGTTAATCCTCAAACCTGTCCATAGACCTCAACTGAGGTCTAAGACTTAAAACAGTCTTGATAGCTTAGATACAACTAGATGATGAGAGAGACAATGGAAGAAAGGAAGGGGGAAGCAGAGGCCTTCTTTTTAAGATTTGGGGGGAAAGGGAAGGACGGAAGTTGGTGAATTTTCATTTTGGTAATGAGGATTGAAGCACATTTATAGGCTAAGAGACATCCAGGAAAAGATTGAGGGGGGTGACAATTGAGATATTATTCATTGGGGATCATGAGTAATGGGATCAAAAGGAAGAGATTGGAGCAGGGTTGAAGTAGAGAAGATTGAAGTTGAATCGGTTAGCTGATGTTTTGAGTGGTAAGAAAAAGAATAGTTAATTTGCCAGCCAACCCAAAATGGCTGAAGAAAATGGTAGGTGGGTTTTTTAAATTGTCTGCTGCTGCTGCTGCTGCTGCTAAGTCACTTTAGTCGTGTCCGACTCTGTGTGACCCCATAGATGGCAGCCACCAGGCTCCCCCATCCCTGGGATTCTCCAGGCAAGAACACTGGAGTGGGTTGCCATTTCCTTCTCCAATGCAGGAAAGTGAAAAGTGAAAGTGAAGTCGCTCAGTCGTGTCTGACTCTTAGCAACCCCATGGACTGCAGCCCACCAGGCTCCTCCGTCCATGGCATTTTCCAGGCAAGAGTACTGGAGTGGGGTGCCATTGCCTTCTCCGTTTTAATTGTCTACTTCACATAAAACTTTTTTGTAATGTAGGTTGTATAAAAATGGAAAGCAAAAGTGAGAGAGGCTGTTCAACCATGTTACCTTTTGTTTTTCCACTTTACGTATTAAAGATTTTTCCGTTTTTAGCCTCACCAGTGCTCGATATTATAAGTCTTAAACTTTTTATTATTCCAGTTTGATAAGTGAAAGGAAATCTTCTTAGAACCCCATCTCTGGGTTAAGTGATTATATTTAAGTTTGAGGCAAACATGGAGTAAATGGAAATGTGGTTTCCTTAAAACTAAATTACCTGTAAATCAATCAGTTGAGGCTCTCATTCTTGTGGCATATTAGAATCAGTTATGGGGGAGGTATTTTTAAAAGTACTGATGCCTAGGCTTAACTCCAAAGTATTGTAATTTATTCATTCTGAAGAGGGGTTTAGACATCAGTGTTTTTAAAAGCACCTCGGATGATTTTACTCTGCAGCCAAGAATACAGAATTGAGGGTTTGGTGGTCTTCCTCTATACAGCTTTGCTGCTCAGGTAGCAAAGAAGAATTCCATTGTTAAACAGTTTGTGTCTGGAGCCCTGCTGTGGCTCTGGGGGTGCCTGTGGCCAAAACCTTCCCAAAAGGGAAAAGTCGAGGTCATTTGACAAAACAGGTTGTATTGGAGGAATAGGATACAGTTTGAACCCTCTCCAAAGAAAAAGTCCCCCAAAGTTTTAAAGTTTCTGTTAAAACCACTTGTACATTTGTTTAGAAAGCATTTTAATACCCACATACCAGTGATAAATGTTAGTTGTGCAGTTCTTCCTGAAATATTTTTAATAATTAGATTTTATTACTTGGTTTATATCTTAAATATGTTTGTGAGATTGTGTATATTCAAGGCATTAGCAAGTTGAAGACAGTTTTTGCCACTCCATAATTGAATTGAAATAACAGCCAAATAAATAACCTTGATAATGTCTTTGGAATCCCAGGAGGAAACTGAAATATCATGAGGCTGTACTTGTATGTTTTCTTGATGTAACTACTGATGTACTATTATCAGTTTATTTAAATATAGTATTAATGAAACTAACTTTTCACTTTGTCCTCTCTTTTATATAGCCACCTTCTCCTGACTAGATTCACTGGTAATACTGAATTTGAACAATTCCTTAATGTTTTTTATGTCTAAAACAAATGTGCTTTTTTTTCTTTTACTTGTAGGTTATGCAATGGTCTCTGCAAGATGGTTTATTCTTGAATTGGAGCTTTTTAAGACTGACAAATGCTGGTACTTCATCTTCTATAAGTGGACTATAATTTCTTTTTTCAAGACAACTACATAAGCAGACAAAATTGCAAAGATCTGCCCTGTGTCGAGTATGACAGCCACGACTCGTGGCTCTCCAGTAGGAGGGAATGACAGCCAGGGCCAGGCTCCTGATGGACAGTCTCAGCCCGCCCTCCAACAGAATCAGGTAGGAAGTTTAATAGTTAAAGCTATGTTGGTGTATCTGTTACGGGTACAGATAGCCCATGTTCTAAATAACTAAATATCCCATGTTCTGAATAATTAGTGAAGTAACATAAAGCTGTTATTAAGAAAAATAAACGTGTGTCTTACACAGTAACAAGAATCTCAAATGCTGTATAGGTGGTGATGCTTGGGTATGTAGCCCCTTTTTTCCCTCTGGTGTCTTATTCTATCAGTAATCATTAAAGTTAAGCCCTTTGTCGGTTCCAGAAGAAAGCATTAAATCATTTGATGTAGCCTGTGGTGAGCGTATGGGGTCAAGTCATGTTGCTTGTGTTCACATTTGAGCTTTGCACCATGCGATGCTAGCTTTATGACTCTGGGTAAATTATATGACCTTTTAAGCCTCAGTTTTTCTGCTGTAAAAAGATAACAATACTGTAACTACTTCATGGGATCATTAAGAGGATCAAATGAAATAATATTTTCTAAGAGCTTAAAATAGATTTGGGTATCAAGATTTTATGCTGACCTCAAAACTCAGAGGGTAATAATCTTTTTCTGTTCTATGGATGAATTTGTGTAAGATTTCAGTTATTTCTGCATTAATAATTTCACCAGTAAAATCGAAACAATCTGGCCTGGAGCTTTATTTGTGGAAAGGATATAACTGCAGATCCAACTTTTTTTTTAATAGGGGGATTTTCTGATTTGTGTGTGTGTGTGTGACTTTTGGTAATATATTTTCTCAAGGAATTTGTCCACTGCATCTAGATGGTCAAATTTATTGAAGCAAGACTGTTTATAATATCCTTTTTTATCTTTTTAATGTCTTAGGATCTGTGGTAACATCTCCTTTTTCATGCCTGCTACTGCTAATTTGTGTTCTCTCTCCTGATTACCCTTTCCTAAAGGATTTACCAATTTCATCAAACCTTCCCTCAAACCAATTTTTGGCTTTAACTATCTCCCCCCTTCCTACTTGTATGCTTTTAACCCTTATTTCATGTTCCCTTTTACTTCTTTTGCATTTGAATTGCCGTTCTTTTTCTCACTTCTTGAAATGGGAGTTTAAAGAATTAATTTTCAGCTTTCTATTGTACATACTTTTATACCAGGAAATATTAAGTTGAATAAGACAAACATTAAAACTTGTAACGCAGCTCAGACAGAGCTTAGAGGTGAATTTGTCACTATGGGGCATGCACGTGAATCACAAACTTGCTTACAGTTGGTGCATGTTTCTGTAGAATTCTGTATGGGTTAGTGTTAGGCAAAAGTTATTGTAGAGTACTTACATCTGTCATTTAAGGATAACTTTTTATTGTCTAGCTATTATAGGTTATTCTCTCTATTGACAAGTATGATAGCAAAGAGTCGCACGTGTGTGCGCGCGCCCATTCGCGTCCTCCTCTTTCCCTCCCTCCTTCCCCCACTTTCATCCTCTCCCTCTGTCATTTTAGAGAAGTGACCAAGTCAGGTTTTAATAAATGTCAATTTTATTCCTTTTCCTCTCCAGTTCCCACTTTTAGGACATGTAATACTTAAGTATATGGTCACAGGTCTTGGACACAGTTAAGTCTTTCCTATGTCATAAATTTGTTAGCCAGTACTCATATTTCTTTAAATGTAGTCAGTTTGTGGTAGATGCCAGAGATTTATATTTTTAAACCAGGAGCTTCTAGTTGGATTTCCAGTGTCTATTGCCCTCTCTTTTCTGTTTCATACCTGCACCATGCACAGACTCCTAAATCATTCACCAGTGTTTGTGGTTTGCATGGCTTTAGGTAGAAATTAAATCTTACTCTTATCTTAAGGTATACTAAGCTCTTGGGTTTGTGATCTTCAACTTAATATTATGCATCTGCCTTATGTCCTCTTACTTTAAATAGCTCTTTACATTTTTGGAGATGATAATTTAAAAAGGAACAAACAAATTGCATTCTTCCCTTTTTTTGGCCTCGTGGCTTGTGGGATCTTAGTTCCCCAACCAGGGATTGAACCTGGGCCCTTGGCAGTGAGAGCACGGAGTCCTGACCACTGGATCGCCAGGGAATTCCCACAAATTATATTCATAACTGTCTGTAGTATCCCTTTTTCGCTTTCTTATCCTCTGCTTTTTAATGTTAGGATTCTAGTTATTTCAAAAGGTTTAGCACTTAATGGACCTGGAAGAAGCAACCATAGCACTAATCACTGCCCACCTTATGGCTTACCTTGAAGGTATTTTTTTCATATGGCATAAAGGGAATTTCTAAAATCAGTCAGATTTTTCACTTAATATATAGTAATTTTTAAAAGGGTTCCCACAGGAGAGAATTTTAAGCTCTACTAAAGCTCAGTGATAAATGAAGCAGCCTTGGGAAAGGCCCTATGAGATGAACACTCTTGGGAGATGTTTATGGGAGGGTGCAGACTTTCTGGAATGGAATTTGGTAATATATATGTCAGCAGCCCTAAAAGAAATAATTTTTATCATTGTTGTACTAATTATATTCTCAGGGTCCTGTCCTAAGGAAAAATTGAAATTTTTTATGTAAAAGATTTATATATAAAAGTATAATTTTATGTTAGCAGTAAAAATTGCAGAATGCTAAATGTCCCTTAATTTTGTTTAATTGATTGAATGCAATGTCCATATGGCCATTACTCAGCTCTTTAAAAAAGATGATTAGTGATGTGGGAAAATACTTAAATAGAAAAAGACACAAACTTAAGCAAGTATTATCCTAATTTTAGTGAAAATTTATACATATATATGGACAGGATTTGTGGGGGTCACAGAACAAAAATTTCAGGAAATAATTGAAAATGTCTCTGGTGCTTTGGTGTACTATTATGGTTATCTTAATTGTTATTTTTGTCTTTACAATTTCTGTGAGCATATCTATAATACATATATACCAGAGGAAATGGGGGAGGCTTTTTAAAAATTAATGAAGCAGACTTCCTAAGTTACATACTTAAAATGCAAATATTTCTGTTGGGCTTCTAAAACTTGAATTCTGTTGTGTCGTTTTTTTGCCTTGAAACTAGCCCTTTAGCACCTACATAGTGTTCATCATCTTAAGTAAAGATTTGCTGTTTTCTTGCAAATTGGCTCTATGAATTCATGTATAAAGTTTGTAACTAGAATATAATATACCCACCTGTCTTTAGTACAAGCATTTGTTTACGCATCTGTTCAGTGAGTGCTAATAAAATGATCAACCTACAGTGGGTAGAAAATTCCACACAAACACACAAAAATCAGCTCAAAATTTAGATTAGTTTCAATTAGGAGAAAAATACTATCTGCTTTCAAAATTAATAAGGGTTATAAAAGTTCATTCACTTAGTTGTAGAAATACTGTGCACAGCTAAAGTATGGAGGGGGAAAAAAAGGAAGCACCAACAGGGAAGAGTAAAGTTAGCCTTATTAGTTGAAGATGAAGTCAGAGACTTTTTAATCTGTAAAATGTGTGCAGTAATTTGTATCATGAAGGGCTCATATATGGGAAATGTAAGTGGAGAAGCAGTACACATGGTAGATAAGAACTCAGACTTTAGAATTAGACCTGGATTTGAGTCCTGACCACAGAATTGGAGCTGTGTGACCTTGGGCTAATTACGTATTGTCCGAGGTTTTGTTTTTTTAATCTATTAAGTAGAAGAACACTTCCTTAGGCTGTTGAGGATTAAATGAAAGGATGTTAAAGTGTAGTAGCACACAGACCACCTGATACATCATACACTTACAGTGATCATGTCTTTACAAATTTAAATTATTTCCCCCAATTTGTTTCGGTGTTTGAATTATTAGATGTACGTTTGTTATAGAAACTTAAATCTGGAATATCTAATCTTTAAGACCTCATCGCCTGATTCCTCCAATGAAAATTCCCCGGCAACTCCTCCAGATGAGCAAGGTCAAGGTGATGCCCCATCACAGCTTGAAGATGAGGAGCCTGCGTTTCCACATACTGACCTGGCAAAGTTGGATGACATGATCAATAGGTGAGTTGATTTTGTCTTGTTTTTTGATGTATGTCATACACAGGGAAAACAAGATTTTCAGCATAGTGATTAGTACTAAGAAAAGAGCAAGAGTGGATAGGAATATCACAGTTAACCATGTTGCCTCTTTAAATACCCTTAACATCTTAGTCATTGCCAAGTACTTTGCAACCTGTGGTTCTTAAGGGATTTAAAAATGAAAGGAAGTAGCAGTGTCAATAAAGTGTTAAGATTAATGATGATCACTCTAGCTGGTGTATTACTGAAGTAGAACCATATGTGTGATTTCCCTTTTTTTCTTATTGGTGAATGGGTTACTGGATGACTTGAATACTTTTTGCATGGCCCTAAGGTAAACCAGGTCATAAGGAGATTGAATTCCTCAGAGCCTGCCCCTTGTCAACTGGTTAGCTGGAGGCATTTAAGCATCTCACCCATTTGTTTCTCCTGATCTTCATTTCTAGGGAGTAGTTCAGAGTATACATTTTTTCATATTCATAATACAAACATTCACCTCCACCTACCCACCCACCCCCACGCTTTATTTGGAATAAGACTCAGAGAGTGAATGTTTAAGCTTGTGTGTACGGGAAGGAAAATATTTAAAAAGAAGATGAGGGAGGAGTGTGTTAGGGACCCTTCTCCCCACCACCCCCCCCCACTGGTCTGTGGTCTTACACCAGGCTGTAAGCTCAACAAGTGAGTCCTAGGGAGGTCTGACACATCCCCTCAAAAGAAAAGGAAGACACACACTTATAGGGACTTACTTGCTTTACTAAATTTACTTTTTAAAAACATTCTGATTACATAACTAATATAATGTAAGTACACATTGTTAAACATAGAAATATATTATGTCAGTAAGGTTCACTATAATTTCCTTGTTAGGTACACACCTCCCAACCAAAACTTAACCACTAGCAATAAGGTTTTCATTTTTCCAGGTTATCTTTGTGTTTATTATCATAAGTACTGCTTTCTCTAGAAATAATGGAATTCTTACTATATTACTGAAATGTTTTCATTTCATTTATCTTAATTTTCCTATTAATATGTATTTAATTCATTGTTTTTAGAGATATATTTGAAAGAACACATTAAATGTATATAATGAATTAGTCAAGCAAACAAACAATTGTATAAAGTTGTAATGTCCCTGACCATTCTCTGTAACAGAGATACAATAGCAAAAAGTTGTATTTTGCTGTTCAGTTTTTGTCTGGTGGTTGCTCACTCAAGGACAAAATTGCATGTTAGCAAATCTGGTGGGGAAGAGAAACATAAAATGATTGTTTTTTATGTAAATGAGCACTTTCGTATGAACTCTAACAATAGATATCCATTTAAGTGATATTTGATTATTATAGTAGTTTTATATCTAAGTTATTAAAATAATTTATTCCCCCTTCTCTCATTGCTATATTTTTTTCTTGATAGTTCCTTAAAAATTTTTTTGTTTGTAGAGACAACAGATGACACTTAGTCAAAGCAGATAGTCTGCCAACTTTGTGGTTTTAATATTTTAGTGTCATTTTAATATTTTCATGGTGAGGTAAGTAACTGTAATTAGTAACTCATTTATAGTGCCTCTTTCAGTGTTCAACCAGTAAACATCTTTTCATATTATTAAAACTCTTAGGCCTCGATGGGTGGTTCCAGTTTTGCCAAAAGGGGAATTAGAAGTGCTTTTAGAAGCTGCTATTGACCTTAGTAAAAAAGGTAAGTTTAAATGGTATTAGGCTTTCCATATAATGTATCCTACTAGAAAATAGTTTCACTTCATGCCTGAATACTTTTTCTGTATATTCTTAGACAAGAACATTTAGCTAAGTTTTCTTGCTATGGCTTAAGATTTATACCTGGAGCAAGGGTTCATATCCTTTGGACAACCTTCAAGGATGTTTGTGAACTCTCGGAAGTTATACATGAAATTTGTATATATTCATGTTTAAACTGTCCATCTTATGTGTTATTTTTTAATACACAGAAAGGTTTGAATTTCCTCTAAAAGAAAAAAAGACTTGAAAGATGAGATACTGGTTTTTTTCTTAATAACCCATTTTTTTTTTAACTATGTTTTTATTCTTGTCTAGAAGTAAAAGCTTAACTTTGGAATTAATTTTTTTCAATGATTGGTTCTTAAGGTGCAACTGAATTTTCTTAGCAAAGGGCTACTATTGTAATATCTACATATTTTTAAGGCTTAGAGATTAAAGTAAACAGCAGTAACATTTTAGTTTCTGAAATTGGGTAGCCATGGATATGTTCTAATTATCAGTTGAAATTAATTATTATAAAAATTGTCTTTGGTACTTTGCTTAAGTCTGTCTCATTCCAAGCAAGGGTAAAATTTCCTTTGTCTTAATTACCCGCCTTCATTTAAAGAATGTGTCTTTACACCTTATTAATGTTATAAAACCAATCTAATGAGTTATGAAAATGCATTATCAGATTACCATTGCTTTCTACTACTCAAATTTCTTTTGTTCATTTACACATTTATTCATCCGTTCAGCAAATTTTTTGAAGACTTCTGTTCTAGGCATGTTTTAAGTCCTAACTGAACAGTGATAGGTAAAAACACACAATGGTTATTTCATTTAATATCATTGCCATTCATGGGACAAGCAGTCTCTACCCCTCCCACCCCCCCATATTTTTTTAAGACCCATGGTTTATTTTATTTTTAGACAAGGTTCAGATTTTTTAAAAGTACAGTACTAGGTTTAAATGTCATGTCTTTTGTACAACCAAAATCAGATACTTTATATACAAATTGAATGGGTTTTCATTTTGTCATCGAGAGTTCAAGATTTTTTGTGTGTGACTGGGGACATATAGCACTATTGCCTTTCTGAAATCAGATGGAATTAAAGACATAAACAGATGTTGAGCTCGTAAAAGAGACTAATAATGAAGATGAAAATTTATCTTTAATTGATGAAGCTCTTCTTTAGAATAATATAATAGTATTTGTCAAATGGATAATTTACAACCAAAATGAGATTTTAAAAATAGTTGAGAAACATCATTTTTTGTTTTTTTGTTTTAAAGTTTATTGTCAATAAAATACTGTAAAGTATTTAAATCTCCTATCACATTGTTCTCAAAACCATTTTGTTTTTAATGTTGGGCCACTGTCATAATTAGAAATATTTTCAGTTCATCTTAGTATTACTTGGCTTAATGTACTTTTATACAGTTAAGTATTTTTGAAATTCACTGATGGTGGTTTTTATTTTTCAATCTGTTACTTTTTTGACCTCTTAGATAATGCTATGAATTTTTTTCTGAAACTAGTCTGCAATTGTTAGCTGTTACTGAATATTTTACAGTTACTACTTTTTATCATGTAATTGGACATTGTAAGACAATCAGAGAAATAATTTGTTTACATTAATTTTTCTCTCCTTCTCTTAGGCCTTGATGTTAAAAGTGAAGCATGTCAGCGATTTTTTCGAGATGGGCTGACAATATCTTTCACGAAAATCCTTACAGACGAGGCAGTGAGTGGCTGGAAGTTTGAGATTCATGTGAGTCTTTTATTTTAAAAATCTGACTTATATAGTCATATATATATATTTGGTTACATATTTGATCATTACTTGCATTAAAGGATTTTTTAAAATGAGAAATTTTATAATTTCTGTTGAAGAAGCATGATCATTTAGAATGTGAGTTTTCAAGTTAGAAAACATTGGTTTAATCTGTTTCCTTATTTCTCGAGTGCCTTGTGATTTTTGAGATGCCACCATATTTCATTGAAAATATGACATGTTGTGAAATGCACCATTTACTCATTTTATGTACCACTAAGGAAGGAAAACGCCCAAGATGGGGAACCTATTATCTGGCACACAAAGGGTCAATGCAGAGACGATAACTTTACGTACAAAAAGAGACACCAAAGAAACCTGCGCATTTCAACTTTGGCGCCTGGTGGAGGGGGAGAAAATCTCTTGAAATTTTAAACCACAAGCCAATATTCAGTAGTGGTCTCAGGTTTATATGATATATGATTATATGATACAACCAAATTCCAGAGATCTTAAAAAGTGAAAAAAAATGTGCATTTTTAGATTGAAGTACCGTAATTACTACAAGTTTCTGTTCTTTGTTTATTATAGGGAAATATGGTCACAAATTGTGAGTTTTTGAGTATGAAATGGAAGCTTTGGGAGTAGTACCAGACTTTTGCATTGAGGCTTAGATAGCAAACCTACTCCATCTTGGATGTTTGTACATTGCTTAGATTTTAGAGTTGTTGCCTCCAGTTTAAAAATTGCAGGGAGGAAGCAGTGGTAATGTGCATCTTGTCTGGGGACACAGAGCAGTGCCTACTTCATTTTGTAAGCCATTGCAAATGGTTCTTGAAAGTAGATACTATATAATTTATAAAGTAAATGCTAATTGCTTTTTTAAATTTATTTTTAATTGAAGGATAATTGCTTTACAATATTGTGTTGGTTTCTGCCATAGGTACACATGTCCCCTTCCTCTTGAACCTCTCTCTCACCTCCCTAATTTCTTTTTTGATATATCAGTTTGATCCCAATATTAGTCAAGTTAAACATAACTCAGATGATCAGTATCGAACAACTGAAGGATAATTATTAAAATATAATTAATTAAGATTGAAAGATATTTCTGTTCGGAATTCTTTATCTCATTAATTACCTTCCTTTTATATAACAGAGGTGTATTATCAACAATACTCATCGCCTGGTGGAGCTATGTGTGGCCAAGTTGTCCCAAGATTGGTTTCCACTTCTAGAACTTCTCTCCATGGCCTTAAATCCTCATTGCAAATTCCATATCTACAATGGTACACGTCCATGTGAATCCGTTTCCTCAAATGTTCAGTTGCCTGAAGATGAACTCTTTGCTCGTTCTCCAGACCCTCGATCACCAAAAGTGTGTTGATTTGTTGTTTTCAAAGTTAAATGTTACAGTTGTTCTGTTCTGCTACAGAACTTTAAATGATCTTAACCTCCTGGTAGCATGGGGTAGAGTTATTTCATATAGCTTTTGCATTGTTATTATTATTTTTTAATATAAAAATCTTTTTGGCTTTCTCTGTGTAGTTAGTCTGATTGTCTTTTGCCCAGTCTCTTGGGAAATAGTCATAATTTGAGTTAGTATGAAACAGAACATGTTTTTCCTTTTCAATAAGGGTGGAGTAGATTATTTCTTTGAGGCCTATCTAATGTGTCATAAAACAATAGAAAATACAAATGAAAGCAAAATAGCAAAGCTGACAAATATCAATTAAATATATTTAGTATACAAAATGTAAAAGTCCTCCAGTGTAAATTTTCTATACCAGCATAAATATAATGTACATTTAAAAATGAGTGCTTAACTATATTCTAATAAATATTAAATAATTAATTAACCATATACAGTTTTTAAATTTTAGAATTTAAGACATTTTTAAATTTGACCTTATTATTTTTTTTAAACAGGAAAATTTGAACTTAAAATGTTTGGTTTATTCTGTTGAAAGTGGAAGTCATCAAAGTATATTGATTATATTGAGCTAAGATTTTCTGGTTTTTCCTTAGATTCATATTGTTGCTGCTTCAGGCTTGTTTTTGAGTAAATCAGTATTTAAATAACGACAATCTCCAAAATATACCTGTATTTTTTTTTTTTTAATTAATTTTTTGCTCTATAGTCAACAATAATCTGCAAGAGTCTCAGAGGGGACAACTTGATTTAGGATGACTTCGAGTTGAAGATTTTTTTATGTATCTTTCTTTGAAGCCTAGCTTTTCTTGAGTATTACTAGTTTTTGAGTATTTCTAATTGCTTAAATCTACATTGCAACTAAAAACATATGAGATTAACTTTAGACTGATTTTTACTTTGTGCACATATATATAATGTGCTATATATATTTAATAACTGTTGAGTATATCAGCCTAATAGTCCCATTCTGGTTACTGGAGAAATAAAAATACATTACATAATAAGTATGTATTTTCTTTGAATTGCTGAATGCC
Source organism: Bubalus bubalis (assembly GCF_019923935.1). NCBI lineage: Eukaryota > Metazoa > Chordata > Mammalia > Artiodactyla > Bovidae > Bubalus > Bubalus bubalis. The sequence goes on from NC_059181.1 coordinate 40,371,258, forward strand.
AGAAGGGACCTGGTGAATTAAACGCTCAGATTTTTCATTGTTTTGATTTAGCCTTTTAAGGCCAAATAAAAAGGAAAATATTATAATGAACTTACATAGAAATATGGTAGTTGATTTATTTGAGAATTTAATTGATTTAGAGTCTCATAAAAATCATATCAGAACTGCCATAGTGTTTCTTTAAAGCATTATCTAATACTTGGCATTTTCCCTGTGTCCTGAACATTGTTTTTTGTTTTTAAATAGTTGTAGAAATGACTTTTGCTTAAGACCTAATATAGAAAGTGCCCCTTCCTCCCCACCCCCACCCCCCTTTGTTTTTCTTCCCTTAGGGACTTCCAAAATGTAGCCTTTTGGAAGGCAAGGAATAGAAAGCTGTTCTAGGTACATGAGTTTTTAAATACACTTGATTCTTTTATCTATATAAGCTATTGACTTGTTTTTAATTTTACCTGTGCTATGCTATGCTAAGTCACTTCAGTCGTGTCCGACTCTGTGCGACCCCATAGACGGCAGCCCACCAGGCTCCCCTGTCCCTGGGATTCTCCAGGCAAGAACACTGGAGTGGGTTGCCATTTCCTTCTCCAATGCATGAAAGTGAAACGTGCAAGTGAAGTCACTCAGTCGTGTCCGACTCTTAGCGACCCCATGGAGTGCAGCCCACCAGGCTCCTCCATCCATGGATTTTCCAGGCAAGGGTACTGGAGTGGGGTGCCATTGCCTTCTCCGAATTTTACCTATAGGCATGCTTTTAACTACACAAACTGTTGCCTATCCCAGCTACATTGTACTTGTTGTCTCTTAGGGAAGAGGTTGAAAGGTAATTGATACTATATTGCATTGTGGTACCTCTAACATGAGAACTGGGGATATTCACAAGTCAGAACAAAGCATCAACCAGCATGTTCTAATTAAGAGCAACAAACAGAATACCAGGAATTCATTTTTAATGGATAGGTCACTCTTGGGCTTTAAGATTATTGTGTTTCAAGGGTATTTATGGTTATTCACAGCTATAACAAAAAATAAATTTCAAACAGTATCTTAGCTTACCAAATAATCTTTCTTTTTTTAAAGTCTTTTTACCCTCTTAAATTTTTAAAAATGGACCTTCAGATAATACAGTTTTCTCATGATGGGATCTTTGAGATAGAAGCATGGCTTCTAATTCCCAGTTCACCAGTTATATTGAGACAAACAAACAGCTGTGCCCTAATGATCTAATGTGTACTACCAATTATGCTTTTCTCTCATAGACAGGATTACTGTGAACAACATGCAATATTTTGTGTCTTTTTTTCAAAGATGATTTTACATAATTATTTTCCTTTATTGCATTTCCTGTTTTCAGCGTGTTTAAGAAATTACTTCAGATAGCATTTTCTCTCCAAAAGTAGGAAGTTAACTTTTTTATTAACTGTATTACAGGGTTGGCTAGTGGATCTTCTCAACAAATTCGGCACTTTAAATGGATTCCAGATTTTGCATGATCGTTTTATTAATGGATCAGCATTAAATGTTCAAATAATTGCAGCCCTTATTAAGTAAGTTATGTTTTAAAATGAATCTTCAGTGCATTCTAGAAATTGCTACTTAATTGCTTAGTAAAAATTGAGTTTCCTTTTTCAAATATGGTTTCTTTAGCTGGTAACTTGGATTAAAAAAACAAATAGTCTGAGTTCAGTCCTAGTTGATTGTAAGAAATTGTATATTGAAAGAAATTTCTGTGTCTTGTTTCAGACCATTTGGACAATGCTATGAGTTTCTCACTCTTCATACGGTGAAAAAGTACTTTCTTCCAGTAATAGAAATGGTTCCACAGTTTTTAGAAAACTTAACTGATGAAGAACTGAAAAAAGAAGCAAAGAATGAAGCCAAAAATGATGCTCTTTCAATGATTATTAAATCTTTGAAAAATTTAGCTTCAAGAGTTCCAGGACAAGAAGAAACTGTAAAAAACTTAGAAATATTTAGGTTAAAAATGATACTTAGGTAAGATATTTACCTCTTGAAATAATTTATGTGAATTTTAGAATCATATTTAACACTTAATTTCTCTTATAGGTTATTGCAAATTTCTTCTTTCAATGGAAAGATGAATGCACTTAATGAGGTTAATAAGGTGATATCTAGTGTATCATACTACACCCATCGGCATGGTAACCCTGAGGAGGAAGAATGGCTCACAGCTGAACGAATGGCAGTAAGTCCTTTGATCCTAATTTCATGAATAAGAATCTAAGGCAAAAACCATAGCTCTACTTAAAGTTAGTAATATTAGCATTTTAAAGAAAATTTTGCATTTGGGAGATGTTTGGATCAATTTGTAGCTGTTAATCCTGAGAACTTTTTGTAAGTAATGCGGTTTATTATTTGGTATTTTTGGTGATATATAATTATTTGATGATATAATTATTTGATGATAATGGGTAGCTTAGCACATCTTTGATAAACTTACTGCTGAATGTAGGCGTTCTGAAGTAATTATTAGCTGGGTGGGAGTTGAAATTGAGTAAAGAAAGGTGATTGGGTAGTATCTGGTACCTATTGAATGAAGTGACCTATTCGTTTGATGAATTTCACTTAAAGATTTTAAAATAGGAAATAAAATTACTGGAATAAGAAACACTTGAGTTAATGTTTTATCATAATTGTAAGGACTTCACTTAAGCACTTTTGTTTCTATTATTTTGATGTTGAAAGTTTAGGAAATTTTACTTACCATAGATGCTTGCATACTTATAGTTTAAAAATGAATAAGAATGCCACTTAAATATTGGTTGCATAACCTCAGTGCATACTGTCTGACAGTACTGAGGAGACATCTGTAAAAGAACTGTCCTTGACCTCAAGGAGGCCTCAGTTTAATAGGGAAGATAATGATTAGAATGTGAGAAAAGGTATGGTATGTGGAGGATGCCTTGATATTGGCCCTGTGTTAGGGGGTCAGGTGGTAGCCTTCTGGTTTGGGGTATGTTATTTGTCTGATCGCCTTGTGGGAGGTCTAGCACAGAGCTACTCAGTGTGGTCTGAGGTCTCATTCTGGTCCTTGAGCTGCTACAAAGCCTAGATGAATACAGAAAATGGCATTAAGTGTTTAGGAACTTCTGTAGCAAATTGATATTGCCACATTTTTATTGTGTTCTTCAAAAATATATGCCTATAACAGATTAGAAGTAAAAATGGACCTTTACTAGCTGAGAAGTGTACTTCTTTCTCTAACATGTTTTGGGGCTATATAGTTTTTATTCTCATTAAGTTGAATACTATAAAATCATACAGTGTGGGCTATTATTTTGTATTATATCATGAGTTAGTTTTCTTTTATTGGCTTAAATATTAAATAAATGCCTGTCAAGCAATATAGCATAGTGTTCAGACTTAGGAAGCCTATAGCCTTGATTCAGTTTCTGGTTCCAACACTACTGAGCCTGTTTATTTTCCTGTAATAGGGCAGTATAGCCCTCATTAGGATTGTTAAGATTAAACAAGCTAATAGATAAACAATAATATTGTAGTTGGATAATAAATAAGAGCAAAATAAAAAAGTACCTTTTATCCAAATAAAAACTGGTATAAAAAATGTAAATCCTAAAATGGGTCTTATACCTACCATACTTAAACCATTGGTGATTGCTACATTTAAGTAATAATTTTCTGAGTAAATGCTAGAGTAAAATTTTTTTAATGATTTCACTGTTTTTAATTCATGGAAATATTTCTGTTTGTGCAAAATTAAGTTCCATGAAATTGTGATTTTTTTTTTTCATAATTTTGTATCAAAACACATAAATGTGTTAACATTAGTACATTGTATTTTGTGAGTTTTTAAATTCCTACTAATGCTTACAAGTGTGAGCAATACTTGATGTATATATTTTTGAAAGCTTTGAGACAAGTTTTTGAATTCTTTTTAGGAATGGATACAGCAGAACAATATTTTGTCCATAGTCTTGCGAGATAGTCTTCATCAACCACAGTATGTGGAAAAGCTAGAGAAGATTCTTCGTTTTGTCATCAAAGAAAAAGCCCTGACCTTACAAGATCTTGATAATATCTGGGCAGCACAGGTAAGGACTTTAAGATGGTGGTTATTTGATTTGTAAAAAGAAACATGCTAAAAACTAAAGAAAATGAAGTAGTTGTAGTGAAATGGAATGAAGACTTAACATTGTTTGAAAGTCCTGTCAAGAATCTTTTGGAAATAGCCAGTCATATTTTTAAAATAAAAATAGTTCATCATCTACTGTATATATTTGATAAAGGTCAGCAATTTGTAGGTTTTAAATAAGAGACAAACAGTAAAATAATGAGAAATGTCTATTGAAAGAGTATAAGACATCTATAATTGATTTCTTCATATACTTAAAGAACTCTAGTGTCAGGAGAGTTAAATCACTAGACTATTTATAAAAACCTGTAATAATCCAAAGGATTAATAGTTTTTAGAAGGGTAAGTAATCTTTGGTTTCAGAAATAGAAACTGTGTGATTCCTTCTTAATGACAAGTTTTCTATTTATGGAGCACTTGAGAAGTATTGATGAGTTCTAGACTACAAAGCTTTGTTTATTGAGTTTGTTGTTGTTGTTTAGTCGCTCAGTTGTGTCCGACTCTTTTGCAACCCCATGGACTTGTAGCCCACCAGGCTCCTCTTTGCATGGGATTTCCCAGGCAAGAATACTTGAGTGGGTTGCCAGTTCCTTCTCCAGGGCATCTTCCCAACACAGGGATTGAACTCACGTCTACTGCATTTCAGGCTGATTCTTTACCACTGAGCCTACCAGGGAAGCCCTTATTGAGTCTTTAGAAGCTGAGAAAACATTCAATTTTGACTTTGGTTCCAGTTTTGAAACAATACCGCTGGTGTGCCTTACTATTTTCCTATTTGCATTGTTAAAATTGGCATGTTAAATTCAATAAACTGTACTAAAAGTGAACATGTGTTTGCAAAGTCTACATTAACCATGTATATCAAGAAATCAAGTTGGCAGGTTTTAGATGGCTGTTGTAAAACATTTAAAACGTTAGGAATTTTCTTAGGTTACACAGTTAGATGGAGATGGGAACACTTTATTAATTAATAGTGTTCACAGACAGTATATGCTGCTTATTGCTGTTTAGATTTTAGTGTGCTCTGATTTTGTTTGTTTGTTCCATAGGCAGGGAAGCATGAAGCCATTGTGAAGAATGTACATGATCTACTGGCGAAGTTGGCATGGGATTTTTCTCCTGAGCAACTTGATCATCTTTTTGATTGCTTTAAGGTAATAGTTAATATAGTTTAGTAGTACAGTTTCATTTTTAATAGAATTAATTCATTAGATCTATGAATGATTCTTACCCAGTAAATACTTAAATAGAAATCATTAAATGATTTCTGGTGTAACAGAATTGACCATTGTTTTCTCTTTCAATGAGTACTTTTTATAATAATAACCCTTATAAATAAAGAACCTTTTTTTTTTGTTTTTTAAACTCAGGTGGTTTTTTCTTGTTTTTTTAAACTCAGGTGGTCAATTTGGATTCCTTTCCCCTCGCAGTTTGTGTTTTTATTATAGGTTCTGTAGGACTGAAGGGAAAGATAATTGGTTACAATGAAACATCGTCAACAGCAAGGACTACCTGCTGTGGGTAGTCCTAGTAGTCTAGGGTGATATGCACAAGCAAGCTGGAAGTGTAATTCATGGACTTTGTGGAATTGTAATTCATAAGGTGTAGCCCAAGAGCTCCTATGTCATAACTGCATTAGTGCCGTCATGTACTTTTTAAGGCCATATTGTATAGTGGTCTCTCCAGTTACTAGTATTGGGTTTTTAAAAGCCAAGTGATGAGTGAATTTGTGGATTAAGAAGACAAGACGCTATGGTAGTGTTCACAAAGGGGTACTGTTAATAACTGGTGTAAGATCATGAAGGTATCTTGTTAAAAATAGGTTATACTGACTGCTGATAGGAACATAAGTTCCTGCAGCCACTTAGGAAAATAGTTTGGTGTTTCTGGAAAACTGTTCAGATTTTCATGACAGTTTGACTTCTGAATATATACTCTAGAGGAACTGATGCATGTGTGCACCAGTATACACATTCAACATTTGCAGCAGAATTATTTGTAATAGCAAAAAATTGCTATGTAAGTTGGATAAATGGTGGAATGTTCATGTAATGAAACATAACAATGAGAATGACCAGGTCAACCACAAGGATGAGTCTAATGAACAGAAGGTTGAAGAAAGGAATGAAGACACACAAGAATTCATAAACCTTGATAGAACATAAACTTCAGAAATAGACCCAGCTAGCTTCTGGAGTGCTGCTTACCATTTGTTATTTTCATCCTGGGTAATAGTTACATAGGTGTTTATATTTGTACTATAGTGTGTATGTTTGTACCTTTCTTGATGTGTATTTCACAATTGAAGAAAAAATAATACCAATTACTAGCTGCCATCCAAGACCAATTAATTCTGAGTTGCTAGGACCTGGGAGTCTGTATATATCATAGGTGGTGGTGTGCTCTTCCTTTAGGAGACACATTATGCTTGCTGGTCTCTTTAAAATATTCTTAATTGTAATATAATCTAATATTTTAGTCATATTCTTAGCAGCTTTCTCATATTCCTTTCATAATTTTAAGGGGTTTGGAGGAATTGGAAGTATGCATTCCAGTTGACTTCAAGATATCCTGTATTTATCACATTGTTAATGTCTATGTAATAATTCCTTTGAAAGAATCCTCTGTAATTACTTAATTATCCTGCTATTTGCCATTTGGTTGCTTTCAGTTTATTTTCCAATAAACCACCAATTACCAACTTTATACATAACCTTTCCTCATATTGTTTAGCAACGTCCCTGGTTTCTACCCACTACGTGCCACTAGAGTATACACACAGACACAGACACACACACACCATTATATAAACTGGGTGTTTAAAAAGTAGTATTTTAAGGAGGGTTTTTTGGTTGTTTTGTTTCTTTTCTATTAGAATTTTTAAATGAGTGGCCGGTCTTCTACTAAATTGAAATAGCATTGTATCATGTCTGTAAGTTAGAAACTTCTTAGATAATAACAGACTTTGTTATAGACTTTTTTTTTTAATGTGTGCAGTGCACATTGCTTTTTGATTTATTATGAATATTTTTGTATATCAAGTTGTCTTTAACATCTTTTAATATAATTTTAAAGGTACAAATGACAGACTGAATCTAAGGCATTAGTTTTCAGCCAGAGGCTCTTCTGCTTCCCAGAGATACTTGGCAATACATGAAGATATTTTTGGTTGTCACAGATAAAAGCAGGAGAGTTGCTACTGGCTTCTAGTGGGGTAGAGGCCAGGGGTGCTGTTAAACTTCCTAGAGTGCACAGGACAGCCCCCCACAACAGTTTTGCTAGTCCAAAATGTTGGTAATACCAAGACTGAGAAACCCTGATCTATGGTATTTAACTGTAAATGGAGATTTTTTTGATTTTTCTTGGAGTTTAAATCTGTCATCTTATTGCTCAAATACCAGTTGAATAATTCTGTGCTCAGCTGTGTTGTTTTTCTGATGAATATTGTTTATCTAGTGACACTTTTAAGCAGTGATGAATAAATAGGTGGTGTTGCCATATTGTTTAAAATTTATTTTCTAGGCCAGTTGGACAAATGCAAGTAAAAAGCAGCGAGAAAAGTTACTTGAGCTGATACGTCGTCTTGCAGAAGATGACAAAGATGGTGTGATGGCACACAAAGTGTTGAACCTCCTCTGGAATCTGGCCCATAGTGATGATGTGCCTGTAGACATCATGGACCTGGCTCTCAGCGCCCACATAAAAATACTAGATTATAGTTGTTCCCAGGTAAGGGTGTGCGGTCTTGCTCACTTTTTGTGACCTTTCTCTTTCACGATGAGGATGGCTTATAGATATAGAATAGTTCTAGGTTTTTCTGACATTATTTTTGAAGTGATCTTTAAGAATTGACATACTTGGTTCATATAAGGCGGCCTTCCTCTGTCTCTTACGTCTTAAATTTTCTGCATCATCTGAAAACATTTTAGTCTTCTTGGTAGAAAGACAGTATAAATAAGTTACAAAGTCGTGGTAATGTCAGGTGTATGGTGCTAAATACCAGTTTCAAGTAGATCATAAGAAACGAAAGCTAATTATGGCCTTTAGAGGTAAGAGAAGTTAGGTTTTCTTTGCTTCTTAGGGAAGTTAAGAAAAATTAATAGAATTTCCTAAACACTAAAACATTTAGTGCCTTCCCTATAAGTAAGTCATACAACTTCCCTGCATTTTAACTTGTAGCATGTATATCTTTTAATTCATGGTAAAATGAATATTCCTGAAAAACTAATTTTCCTGCTTGTTAAAACTATTTGCTGTACTGATGAACTGAAATTTAGAGAAAAACCAAAAGTTCAAGCAGGTGTAGTTGTTTTTTAACTATACTTGTGATAGTTCATTAAGTATTTGGCATATCAAATAATAAGAACCTCGAGTTTAAATTATTTCATTAAACACACAAACACAAAATAAAAGTCATTTTATTAAATTTTTAGGTACACAAATCTGTATTTCTGATTACTATGGACTCAGGGAAGGAGTAAAGTAAATAAAGTAGGAGAAGTAAAAATATTTGGAGATAGTTTTTATTTTATAACATTAATTTTTAATTGCTTATCACTGTTTCTATCTCTTTCTCTCCTTGTGTGTATGTGGAGATGTCCTTATTTTTATTTTTGGTGAATTTTTTTCATTCAGTTGCTGTACCATTGTTTCCTTGGTAAAATACAAATTTTCTGTGTTCTTAACAATGGTAAAAACAAATCCATACAGAGTAGCAATCGGAGTTACATGTTTGCTGGATTTTTATTATATGGTAAAATCTCTTAAAACATTGGATAAAGCTTAAATGCCTACCTCCTGGCAACTTTTAAAATCAAACTTTCTGTCAGGGTGCTTAATACCTTTCAGTAGATATATCTGAATCCATGTCATGTTGAGTTTTTATAATAGTATTTAGGAGTTTTGGTAGTACATGTGGAATAAAAGCATGTTTAAAGCAGCTTTTTTTATTATTAAATTCTTTACTGCAACGATGCTGGTATTACAAGAAGAGCTCTATTTGGTAATTCTCAAACTAATTTGGAGGTATAATTCTTCTGAGTATTGACCTATATAAAAAACTGCAATTGTTTCTTAAGGACCGTGACACACAGAAGATACAGTGGATAGATCGCTTTATAGAAGAGCTTCGTACAAATGACAAATGGGTGATTCCTGCACTGAAACAAATTAGAGAAATTTGTAGTTTGTTTGGTGAAGCACCTCAGAATTTGAGGTAAGACTTAACAGAAAATTTCAATATTTTTAATTACATATTTTACTGAAAAGAAACATTGGTGAAAGCAGGTTTTAAGAAAACTAGAGTAGGGTGACAGGAAGCTTACACACTAAATTCAAACAAAAGAGGATTCCTTTATCACATCCACTTCTTTGATTTTACTGACGAAGAAGACAGAATTTAGTGATAAGTATCAGAATAGAGGTGATAATACCGCCTTCATGTTGTCTGTTCAGCTCATACAAACAGAAAGTCCAAGAACAAATTATTTCAGTAACTGAAGTTTGGCATGTAAGATATTTAAAGTTGGCTCTTTAACAGAAATTTAGCTAAAATAAATCAGAAAAAAAGTATTTTCAAACTATACCTTGTCATCTTTCATCATTTAAACATACATGCAATCTAATATTTGAAATTAACTTTAAAAATTAACTATTTAAAAAACCAGTAGATTTATTTTACTGTGAAGACTTACGTAGTATGACATTTCAAAGTCAATAAAACATTAACTATTTCAGAGTGAACCCATCATGGAAAGATAACATCTGTAAGAAAGAAAAATTAATGGATTTGCGTAGATACTGGTGAAAAGGCAAAGCAGGAGGGACAAAATGAAATGAGGAATGACATTAATAGATAGAAAACATGCCACTGAAAGTACATTGGCATACTTGCTAGAAATAAGAGAGAATTCTGTACTTTGGCTAATAAAATTTTAATGAAAGCCCTTTCTTTGATTAAATCCTCCACTAGAATTACAACATAAATCTTCGTAGTGCTAATGTTACAAGAAATGTTTCTGTCTTATAACTCTGATAATCATGTAAAGTTAGAAGCACCTTGGTACTACTGTATATAGTATAGAAGAAGACATCAGTCATTGATTTTTCCCATGGTGTGAATTGGAAAATATTAATGCATAGTTTTTGTATAAAGTAAGAATAATGGAATTAATGTCTTATTTTTGAAGCATTGATTATTTTCTTTTAAATTGCTTAATATTATTAAAGTAAGTGGCCAAGTTAATTCTGTTACGAAGGAAACCATTTTAAGTTTTTAAATTAGGAGCTAAGAATTTAGATAATATAAGCTCTTTTGATTACAGCAGCATTTAATTGCCTAATTATATTGTTAAGTTCTTCTCGTTTCAGTCAAACTCAGCGAAGTCCCCATGTGTTCTATCGCCATGACTTAATCAATCAACTTCAGCACAATCATGCCCTGGTTACTTTGGTAGCAGAAAACCTTGCAACTTACATGGAAAGCATGAGGCTGTATGCTAGAGGTATGTATTGTAAGCTAACATGAGCTATGGGAAATCACAGCAGTTTCCCTTCCCAGCTTTTTTTTAATCAGTTACCGTAGAAGTGACAACAGATATATTTTTAAAGATGCAAGGTAGTTGGTTTTATAAATTGTGTTCCTTTATGAGCTTGTGACCTTCTTTTACTTCTGAATCTTACACACCCTAAACTCCAGGCCAGCAGTTCAAGGCTCTTTAGTAAGCGCTTGCCTTTCTTACTCTCCTTCTTAAATTGATTTCTTTTTCTTCCCTGCCTGGGAGCTCTGCTGCCTCTACTACAATTGGTTGTTACCTTTCTAGGTATGTACCTGACTTGCTTCCATCCTTTGTTTCCTTCCTACCACCACCTTTATCTTTTTAAGAAAATTTTTGTCAAAGTCTATTCTTCCAAATACCATAGTTCTTTTGTAATCCTAAGTCTGTGTCTCATAAGTTCTTCAGACTTTATGAATTGAAAGTTTATGAGATCCGAGACTACTCGAGTCCACATTTTACATTGGATTTCAAAGTGTGAATTTGTTTTAACGTGTTCAGGTGATTTCTGTGGCGTCAACAGGCAGTTTTTAAGCGCCTGCCATATATGGAGCTCTGTTTCAATGTGCTTTTGCCCTCTGACAGTTGTGTCTGAATGTGTGTGCTAGAGTGCAGATGGGTTATTGGTACATATTCCTCTGTCTTACACCAAATTCATAGGCTCCAAAATAAACCCCCAAACTTTCTAGTAGGTTGAAGTTGGTCCCCATAGCCACAGAAAGAAAACTTTATATTACCAGAGAGGTAGAATTAACATAATGGATATTGAACATACCTCTCCTTTAACATATTAAGACTCTGCAGAAGCCAATATATGTATTAAAAATGAGGATATTTCTCATACCTCTATTATTTGAAGATTTAGATTGTTGGCATTGTTGAATAAAATTCCAACGAAGGCTCTTACACATTGCAAGGTTAATTTTCCTTAACACTTCAGGTACATACATACATTCCCATATAAAATTCAGGTAAACATAATTGAAAAATGAAGCAGCTCTCAGATACCTGAGCTGATTTTGTTGACTGTCTTCCATTTACCACTCTGAGCATAAGCAATCTAAGCATCAGGCAACTGATAAGCATCAGGCAGTGATCTTTTATCGTTTCATTTCTTAGTTCCTTCTAAGTAGCATGCTAGAATAATCATGGCAATATATGAATGCAGCCAACATTTTGGACATGTTTACATATGTCAAACAAAATCTGAGAGAGGTATAAGCTTAGTTTAATGTAATTGGTTCATTATGATGTCACCTCCTCTTTCTGGTACAGTGCCCTCAACAGAAGCTAATGCAGGCCTTTCCTGCCCGCCCCTCCCCCCATGAAGCTTTAATATAAATCACATGACTCCATTGCTAATTTTTACATACTTTATTTGCATATGGTATTTCATTTAATTTCATTGGCACAGGTTGAGACCCCTGCTGTAGAGGCTATCAGGAGATGATACACATGCAATTCAGCCTCACTCGAATTTTCTGCTCCTTTGTAGTCAAATTCTACATGAGTCTTTGCTTCATCTCAATTGCATGGACTTAACATCTTCAGGCTTCAGTTTCCCCTTCTTATATTATCTGTATCTTCATAAAATAAGAGCTGTGAATCTGCACAGATTGCCTAGATTTGAAACATGACCTAACATATTAGGTGTATGACCTTGAACAAGTTATTTATGCTAGAATAATGCCTGGCACATTGTAAGCCCTTGAATTTTTGTTGCTATGTTCCCCTGAGTTTATTGGAACCATACCTTCTGTTTGTCCTAACCTTTGATATACCTTTTCTTCCTCTATTATAGTACTACTTCTGATTAATACTGAACAGTCTCCAGCTAGTAAAATTCTATTAAAACAGACTTTTCACAGCATTTAGAAATTGGTGGTTGATGATACCATCAGTCACCAATTTCCAAGTCTATAATTCTAAAATAAATTTCTTTTAGCCTCTATAAAGTGTTGCATGGATCCCATTAGGTATGAGATATTATTCAGTAGGATAATATCAGGCTCCTGCTGCTGCCAAGTCGCTTCAGTCATGTCTGACTCTGTGCGACCCCATAGACGGCAACCCACCAGGCTCCCCCGTCCCTGGGATTCTCCAGGCAAGAACACTGGAGTGGGTTGCCATTTCCTTCTCCAATGCATGAAAGTGAAAGTGAAGTCGCTCAGTTGTGTCCGACTCTTAGCGACCCCATGGACTGCAGCCTACCAGGCTCCTCCACCCATGGGATTTTCCAGGCAAAAGAGTACTGGAGTGGGGTGCCATTGCCTTCTCCAATACTTAAGTATTACATGTTTAGAGGGAGAATCACAGACATCCTGTTTATGTTTTATAAGCCCAGAAGCTCATCTGTAGCAAAGTGGAAGGCCTCTCTATTCCTATTTAGCAGAGAGGGATCTTTTTACTTCTTGACATTTTGTGATTATTGTTTGGCTTTCACTGGGTGTTTTCAAAGCTCTTCTATGTGTTCAGGGTCCTGGCTCTTCAAGTGCTGCCACCTAAATAGAAGGGAGAGAAGGCTGAAACTGGTGGGTAAATTTGATAGACTAGCTATTTGCATAGTCTGAAAGTGTCTCCCCACGAATTCATTAAAAAGAAAAATAGTAACCTTACAGTGGAGAAACCTGGTGGAAACCACATTCACCAGGTGATCATAGTTGATGTGAATACTGCCATAGAGTGACACACACTGTTCCCCCGATGATGATTCTTTGAGGCGGCTAGAGGGTCATTTCTGTGGTACTCTGCCAAATACCTAGCTTGAATCGGATCATAAAAAAGCATCAGAGAAGCCTACATTAAGCAACACGCAACAAAATTGGCTCATAGTTTTATAAAAGGTCAAGAAATAGAAAAGATGTTGAATTCTCCAGATTAAAGAAGAGTTAAAAGTCACGGCAACTAAATGCAGTGTGTTCGATCTTGGATTTGGAGAAAAGAAGGCATAAATGGGAATTATTGGTAAAATTATAATTGGAGTTATTTTTTGGTTATCTTAATTTGGGGTGGGGGGAGATTGGGCAAGGACACCACTGGAATTTAGTAGATAGAGGCCTGGGATAGTGCTAGATACACTGCACTGCCCGGGGCAGTGCCACAGCAAAGAATTATCCACTCCAAATGTCAGTAATGTGCTGTTGAGAAGCCTTGGATTAGATAATGTTATTTTATCAGTGTTAATTTGATAATTGTGTGGTTATGTAAGATAATGTCTTTGTTATTCGGAAATACTCATTGCAGGATTTAGGGACTTGTCAGCTCACTCTCAAATGGTTTAGAAAAACTATACACATGCATGCATGTATGTAATGACTAACCGAGCAAATAGGGCAAAATGTAAACAGCTGGTGATATGGGTAAAGGTGATGAGGGTTTCTAATACTATTTTTTAAGTTCAATTTTGAAATTATTAAAATTTCCACTAAAAAAGAACCTGCAAAGTAAACAAAGCTGTGAGTAAACTCCTTGGTGGGGGTGGAGGTAGTCCATTGTTTATTCAGATCCTCTGATGCTCTGAAAAAGAAAATTGCGGACATAGTGGAAGAGAATTCTGTTCAGTTTCTTGAGAAGACCTCTTGAGAATTAGTGCTTTGAGCACTGATGAAGTTGAATTTGGGGGGAGTAGACTATGTGTTTAGGACTTTGGGTAGATAGCAGTATATGTAGATGTAGAAAGCAGGTAGTCGTAATACATTGGGCTGCTTTTCTTCACCAAAGCATCAAAAGATGTTTCTAAACATCGTAAATGTTTCCATCTTTAAATGTTTCTTCTCTGAACACGATTTTGTTCAGAGAAAAAGCCTCACTATTTTTGAAGACATTGATTACCATTACTATTTCTTAAGGGTCTCACTCATTTAGAACTCTTTGGCACCAGCACACATATACCTTAAGGTTCAGGCTATGAAAATACCAATAATTAATGCTAAGGGGAAATTACAGTTTCTTATTCCTCCATAACTTTCATCAGCTTTCTGGGAGAAATGCCACTGTTCCTGAGAGGTTGACAGCACTTGTTCAGAACATTTGCTTCAGCTTTCTTCTGCTCTAAGTCACAAGTCAACCTCAACATTTCCAGATCATATGACTTTTTCTAATAAATTAGAAAAACAAAAACAGAAAACACTCTCCAAGATGTTTTTAGGACTGGAGGTGCTTTTAAAGATTTTTTTTTTTTGCTCTGATCTTCCATTGCAAACACTGAGGCTCTTTTTTTTTTTTCCCCCGTTGTATGATATACTCTAATGAAAGTAAAATCAAAGGGTTTACTGGCTTTTAAGTTTTTTGTTTTAAGAATTTCCAATTTAGGCTAGACCTTGTGACCAGTACCTAGTCATACTCATGATAGAAGGGTAGGTTTTCTTAGATTTATCTAAGACTTTCATAACAACATGGTGGTGATAATTACAGTATGATAACTTCATTATATAGAGGAGCATCTTGTGTTACTCTAATGTCCAGATAAAAGATAAAAGTTAATAATATAATTTTTTATAACTACATTTTTTTTTTCCATGAAGACATTTCAATGTAACAGAAAGGAAATTAGAGAAAAAAGTTTGTCTTGGTGGTCAGTTCATAGACCATTCAGGTCAATCTTATGCTGTAATCAGACATTACTTCATTATGTATGAAAATTGGATAGAGGGTTGTATGAAGAATTATTTTTGATGACACATTTAACAGACCATTTTCTTTTGGTTAGAAAAAAGGGACGATTATTTTGGTTGGGTAAAAAGATGGATAGAAATTTTGACTAATAAGTAAATTTCAAGTTGCCTTTAATGATAAAGAATTAACGATCTTTTAACGACTTGTTTTCCTTCGATTAAAGTCAGCAATGATAGGGGTAACCATGTGTATAATGCACAATTTTTCTTAATTTGCAGACCATGAAGACTATGACCCACAAACTGTGAGGCTGGGAAGTAGATACAGTCATGTTCAAGAAGTTCAAGAACGGCTTAACTTCCTTAGGTTTGTTTTAAACAATTAGTGTTGCTCTAAGACACAGATAAAGAATGTCAAGTTGATATGCTGTATGGCTAGGTCTTTGTTAGGTGGCTCTTGTCACCTTTGATTTTTCCAATCTGGAAATCCTTATATGAAAGTCACAGGACATTTCCCTGTGTGTTCATGATTAAATATTAAATTATTGACTGAGTTTTAACTTTTCTTCTTTGCAGTATTTGAAAAGAACATATTTAAACCTTTTGTATAGACTACTGGTCTTCATATTTGTTTATATTAGAAATATATTTAGTTTTTAAAGAACAAATTTCCATATTTGACACAGCCAGCTGGAGAACCATATTAAGGAAATGGGGACAAAAGTCTTGTTGGACTAGTACCCTAAAAGAGTGGTTTGAGTTCTCTGGTGCTTTGTTTATGCTAACAGCGGCTGACAAAGGCAGTCTGAAATTATGTGTTAATAACATTCTGTTGGGGATAGAGAAAGGAGATTTATTCCCATAGTGAGTGAGTGAAGGCGTGAAAGTCGCTCAGTTGTGTCTCACTGTTTGCAACTCCATGGAATAGTCCATGGAATTCTCCAGGCCATAATGCTGGAGTGGGTTGCCGCTCCCTTCTCCAGGGGATCTTCCCAACCCAGGGATTGAATCCAGGTCTTCCACATTGCAGGCAGATGCTTTACCACCTGAGCCACCAGGGAAGCCCCTTATTCCTGTAAGCCAAGGCTAAATGTAGTCCAGGGCTTGATACACTCAGTGATTAGCTTTTTTTTTTTTTTTTAAAGGAATATAAAACTATTTATTGACCACTGTTCACCAGTATTTACAATAAAGTAAACAATATACAGTTGAATAACATTCTGATTACTACAAAGTTATTGTTTTTCTTGGCTTCTGCTGAACTAGTAACCCAAAATACTGAGAAAATTGAGCCTTCATGTAAGGAATGGATTGGAGTCAAGTCTGAAAAAACATGTAGGTCAAACATAGATTAGAAAAGTTTGTTCACTCATTTATTCCTGTAGATCGTAAACTGCCAATATTTAAAAACTATCTGATTAGGTTTCCATGAACAAATCTGAGACATCCCATGTATCACAACCTTTCCTAAATATAGCACAGAGACTTCAATTTCTTGTAAAACAATGGTTCACCAAAAGGAATCAAGTGTCCATTTAATTAAGTTTTGCTTTGCTATATTAAAACATACCAGAATTTTTCTACTTTTTTCATTTGATTGGGAAGGTGGTTGATAGTGATAAAAATTTTCCTTCCAGGTTTTCTGCATATAAAACTGCATTTATATGCAGATTCTGATAGGGATGCTTTAAAAAATTACCCAATTTAAGTTCCTTAATGTGTCTAATTACAAAATTATTTAATTTGAAAGGTTAATACTTAAATTTTTAATCTAAGTTGAAGTTATTTCTTATATTGCTCAAAATGATGTAATTCCAGAACATGGGCTTATACATGGTTTTGAAAGGCGTGGTTTAAATATATTTACCAAAACAAAAACCACAAAAAAAAAATTAACTCCCAAACCATTTACATATGTCTTTTATGTATACACATATAAAAAACTTAGAATGGTCCTCAGGCATATATGAGTTAAATGCAAATTCTAAATTCTGATTGAGTAATGATTATGGAGATTTCCTCCAACATTTAGAAAAACTGTTCTCTAATGCTGAGGAAATAATATACCATGGTATCAAATTATTTCCTACTGAAGGAGGCAACTACAGAAAGCTTTTATTTGTTCAAAGTAACCAGTGCTATAGATGGAAAAAAACCCAAAAAACGCAATGTAACTTTCCCAATATTACTTCAAAACAAACAAATCAAACCTGATTTTCATTAGAATGTAGTTATTTCTTCACACTAATAAAAAACCAAGACCCACATTTTATATGCATATATAAATATATATAAAAGGCAATGCAAACAATTATTGAGCCTCATCTTCCGGACAAGAATGCCAAATTAGTCTCTCTTCATAAAAAACAATTACAATTTGAGGACACTTCATATTTGCCTCTTTTGCCAGCACCAAGTCCGCCTCATCGGAATCTTTCCATTTCATGAGGAACATTAATTCTCCACTGCCGTCTGTGGCACCAATTATTCGTTCTGGATCAAGACCTCTGGCAAAACCTCTTGGTTATCAGCAACATCTCTTTTCTTCTTTGATTTGCTATCATCAGATTCACTGTCAGACAAAGATTTTCTTTTTGTTCCATCTTTTTCTTTACCAGCTTTTTGATAATTAAATGCTTCAATTAACTGAACAATCTAAATTTTCTTCAGGTTCCCAAGTATTGTCTGCATCTGTAAATCCCTTCCACTTCCGGTAATACCCCACTTTCCCGTTCACTACACGGCAGTCCAGCACTTTTTCTACTACAAATTCTTCAGGTTCTGCCTCTTCAACTTTTTTACTCTTTCCATTTTGCTTCTTTCCCATTTTTTGCAATGTAGTTTTATTGGAGGCCATTTTTTATTGCAGACTTGAAGAGCTATTATTCACCGCCTCTGAGCTGCTCTGGGTCCCGGGGTCTGCGACGTCTCCAGTGATTAGCTTTTAATGATTATACACTTACAGATTTAAAATTGTTTAAAATTTTTGATGATGAGAGGTTTCTTGCAATTCAGAAACCCCCATCATATATTTTCAGATCATAAGCATGCTAAGGGAAATGCCCAAATTATCAGTGCTTCAGAAAATCTATTACATGTATTATTTTGATACATTGGGGAATTTTCTCCTGGACTACATAAATTATAGGCTTATGTTTATTGAATTATGTGCTTACTTGGAAATATTTGCATAAGTAGTTACATTCAGATTTTAACTTGAGGGTAAAGTCTAGACACCAGAGTTAAAGAAATTTGGCCTTTGTTTAAAGCAAAATGGTTCTGTGAGTTGTAGAGGGGTGGGGGTGTGGGTGTGGTTTTTCAACTATCTGAATGGAAGAACCTTCCTCCCCAGATTGAGAATCATTGCCATAGTAAGACATTGTTATTGATTGGTGTGTGTTGTATCCTTTAGATTGCCTAGAACAGAAGAGTTGTTATAAACTCTTTTGCTAAATTAAAGTTTGGGATCAGAGAAGCTGTTTTAGTCCCTGCTCTATTAGTACTTATCTATATGACCAACATCATTTCTCTGAAGGCACAGGAACTGAACTTTACTCACTTTATATTTAAACCTAATAGCAGCACAGGGAGACAGGTATTATCCCCATTTGATTAATAAGGAAACTGAGATTCACATGGCTTAAAGCTATGTTTGAAATCATGCAGCCCCAGTATATAGTTGGTTACACTACTCAACTAGGTGTATCCAACTTCAGTCTTTGCTCTTTCTATTAGACAAGTGATTTTTTCAAACCTACTTTGGAGCCTTAGGGCTTCTGAGGAGCTTCCTCCAAGATTTCTGGACGAGCAGTGGAAGTTTTATCCCCTTTTCTCACTTCTTTCCTCCTCTTCCCAACAGTTGGAGCAGCTCTGCTCTTATTTTTTATACAGTGTCCTTCCAAATGGAATTTTTGCTTAAAGAAAGCAAAAAAAAAGAGAGAAGACACACACACAACCCAAAAATGAAAACAGTTGTATTTTATCACATTGGACCTCAGTTTCCTGTCTGTAAATTAGACAGGGTGACAGGGTTAGGTAGGACAGCTGCTAGAAAGCCCTCTTTAAGCTTAACAGTCTTATGAAAATGTCAAAGACACTGGAATTAATAACTCAAAATGCTTTGAAATGAAAAGGGAACCTTAAATACATTCACCTTACTCTGTAATTGGGTAAAGAGGCACCCTTAGATTAGCTAAAAATTGTGTTAAGTTTTTCAGAATAAAACAAGATGTTCATTCTGTCATTCAGAGATGTGCCAGACAGGGTGGGTGGATAAATGCTAAAAGAAAAAGAAAGCTAACTGAAGAAACTAGGTGAAACAGAGTTCATCATTATTGTCTTTAACTAAACCTATAGTCCTCAAACTAAACCTATAGTCCTCAAACTAGAAAGACCCCTGAGAATGCCACTGAATAATTGATAAGCATCCCATTGAATTTTGACATTAAAAAGTTTAAGACATATGTATGTTACTCAGTTCAATGTGGCCAAGTGCTGAGTGATGACTATTAGATCAGATCATCAGCAGATATTAAAATTTAAGGAATTTTAACTCTTCAGTGTTATGATTTATCTGTGAAAGTTACATAAGTAGAATACCTCTTTCTCCAGTGATACCATATAAGCAGAATGCTAAAACTCAGATAACCTATTAAACATACTTTCAGAATTGTCTGGTTTCAGAGATCAAATCAGGGAACAAATCTTTTTTTTTCTCCCACTGTATATCCTTTTGTTTTTATTGAAATACTGTTGATTTACAGTGTTTTCAGGTGTACAGAGAACAAAGGTTTTTTTTTTTTTCTAGTTTAGGTCCAGTGATGTAGCAGAGTTCTTGGCACATTGTAGATGCTTAATATGTGCTTGCTGAATGAATGAATACCTAGTATTTTTTAGTAATAGATAAAAATTAAGAAATAAATTATTTTAAGATGCTGATAAGAACCAACATCCTTTTACCTGTAGTTAAAATATAGTTGTGATAAGTGGATTATTTCCCATATATACAGATAGATTGCCTTTCAGGATAAAAATTATATAGATCTAACTGCTAATTTTATGTTTTTCAAGATTTTTATTAAAGGATGGCCAACTGTGGCTATGCGCTCCTCAGGCAAAACAAATATGGAAATGCTTAGCAGAGAATGCAGTTTACCTTTGTGATCGTGAAGCCTGTTTTAAGTGGTATTCCAAGTTGATGGGGGATGAACCAGACTTGGATCCTGATATTAATAAGGACTTCTTTGAAAGCAATGTACTTCAGCTTGATCCATCCTTGTTGACTGAAAATGGGATGAAATGTTTTGAACGATTCTTCAAAGCTGTGAATTGTCGGGAAGGAAAACTGGTAGCCAAAAGGAGAGCATATATGATGGATGATTTGGAACTAATTGGATTAGACTACCTTTGGAGGGTAAGTGAGAAGTGGGAACTTGATAAACTGTGTATGTGATATAGTTTTTTCAAATAGGTAAGAAATCACAATTTTACATATAAATTATATGTATATATGCTGCTCTGATGCTTGTCCTAGGAGCTAGAGATAGTTCATCTTTATCTTACTATGTCATCTGTCATTGGACTTTTTCATCTCTCTATCCCTCCACCTCCCCTCCTTCTGCCACTGATACTCCTTTTCTCTTGGCTTAGAATCTGTCTGCCCCCATGTGTTGAGAATGTAAGTGCACTAACCATAGAAATCTTTCATGCCTCTCCATGAAAATTATTTTCTTCCCCTTTTTAATTTAATGTAGACCTCTATTTCTTTACAGTATTAATTTTAGCTTATTATACACTTAATGCTAATATATGAGAAAAGAAGACTTTATTTAGAAAGGCTTATGAATGTATACTTTATCAGCACTGTTTTAACTTACAATATTATATATATTTTTTAGTTGTGTTATAATTGACATACAACACCATGTTAGTTACAGGTGTACAACATAATGATTTGATGTGTACATATTGCCAAATGATCACAATCTATTGTCACAGTTTGTTTTTTTTTTTCTTGTAGTGAGAACTTTTAAGATTTACTTAGGACTTCCCTGGTGGTCCAGTGGCTAGAGCTCTGCTTTCACTGCCATGGCCTGGATTCAGTCCCTGGGCAGGGAATTAAGATCCCACAAGCTGTGTGGCATGGTCAAAAAGAAAAATGTATTGCCTTAGCATTCACTCTTTCAAATATGCAATACAGTATTATTAAATATAACACCATGCTATATGTTACTTTGAGCCCCTTCACTCATTTGGCAAACAGCAATCTATTCTTTGTTATCTATGAGTTCAATTTTTTGTTTGTGTTTCTTTGATTTTTAGATTCCATATATAAGTGAGATCATACAGTACTTCTCTCTCTGACTTATTTCACTTAGCATATGCCCTCAGGTTCCATCCATGTTGTAGTTATTAATATATTAGTCCTATCTTTAAAAATCTGACCTGTTCGCAGCAGTTTATATTGTTTTCTGGATATGAAATGTGTTTCTGCAAACCATAGGCAGACTGAATAGTTTATTTTAGTATTTGATTATTGGTTTTCAACATTTTTAAACAGCAGAAACTGTTTTTTAAAAGCAAAGTTTACATAACACTTCAAAATGTAAAACTAGTTGAAGTGAGAAAAGAAAGCCTGGTTGTTGTTTTTTTCTTGCAACTCAGTCTCCCTGTGCTTTACTTCCTTCCCCCTCCCATGCCTTTTATAGGGTTCATCCCTAAAACTCTTCATCACTTAGAGTCTATACATAGTTTGAAAACCACTGATATGATTAGATGATAAAGATGGGGTGGGTAGCCTTTTATGCTAAGCTGTATTTCATGTTATCTTGACTTCCTTTAACTAATTTAAATTCCTTCTTTAATATCTCACTACTTGGTTATTGTTGTTTAGTCACTGAGTCGTGTCCAACTCTCGTGCAACCCCATGGACCATAGCCCTCTAGGCTCCTCTGTCCATGGGATTTCCCAGGTAAGAATACTGGAGTGGATTAGCATTTCCTTCTCCAGAGGATCTTTGTGACTCAGGGATCCAACTTGCGTCTCCTGCATTGGCAGGTGGGGCTTCCCTGGTGGCTCACCTGCCAATACAGGAGACCCCAGTTCAGTTCCTGGGTTGGGAAGATACCCTGGAGAAAGGGATAGGCTACCCACTCCAGTATTCTTGGGCTGCCGTGGTGGCTCAGATGGTAAAGAATCTGCCTGCAATGCGGGTGATTTGGGTTCGATCCCTGCATTGGGCGGATCCCCTGGAGAAAGGCATGGCAACCCTCTCCAGTATTCTTGCCTGGAGAATCCCTATGGATAGAGGAACCTGGAGGGCTACAGTCCATGGTTTCATAAAGGGTCAGACACAACTGGGCAAGTAAACACAGCACCAGGGAAGCCCACTGCTTGGTTACCAAGGTGTTGAATTGCAGGAGTAAATGATACTAATGACAGCATATTTTATTCTTAGTGAAATGTGTCTTCCTTTCTTAACTTGATTTATACAAAGACTTGAGGTTTGCTTTTTAAATTATTGAATGCTGTATTAAAAATCCTGAAGGTATGGTTTGAATGGAAATGGCCAACGAAAATATTTCTTGAAAGATATTTACACTTGAATCTTTTTTAATCTAGGTGGTGATTCAGAGTCATGATGATATTGCCAGCAGAGCTATAGATCTCCTTAAAGAGATATACACAAACCTTGGTCCAAGGCTACAGGTCAATCAGGTGAGGATTAACATGTATTAAAATTTTCACAAGTTTGAATTCTGATTGAAGAACTCTTGTTAATGAGAATTTTTTCTTTAATTCAGAATCAACTAGAAAATTTTTATTTTAACTCATATTATAAAAATATACCTAAAATATTTAGTCCACATTTCTCTCATACAAAATGCTGTCTAAATGAGTCTCGTTTTGGAAATTATCTTGAAGTGATTATTTTGAGTATAATTATAGTAGGAGATTTCAGCTGAATTTCTTTCAATTTTAACACCTCATCCTGAAATTCAGTTTTTGTGTGTCTAGTTTATACTTGTTAACTTTTAAATAACCTTAGCTTTCTTTGACAAAACATAATGAGTGTTTGTTGTTGTTGTTTTTGTTTTATTGACGTGTAGTTAATTTACAATGTTTTGTTAATTTCTGCTGTGCAGCAAAGTGACTCAGTTATACATATATACAATATGTCTTTTTCATATTCTTTTCCATTATGGTTTATCACAGGATATTGAATATGCTATGCTACTGTGCTATGCAGTAGGGCCTTGTTGTTTATCTATTCCAGATATAATAGTTTATATCTGCTAATCTCAATCCTTCCCTCCCCTAACCTCTCTCCCCACTTTGGCAACTCCAGTGTGTTTTATTATCGGTATAAACTCTTGTTAAATATGATTATGGTTAAATGAGATCTACCTTTAATTGTTCCCATCTTTAATTATATAAAGCTTGAACTGTCTGTATTTGGCCCATTATTTGTAGGTGGTGATCCATGAAGACTTCATTCAGTCTTGCTTTGATCGTTTGAAAGCCTCCTATGACACTTTATGTGTTTTGGATGGTGACAAAGACAGTATTAATTGTGCGAGACAGGAAGCTGTTCGAATGGTTCGAGTATTAACTGTATTAAGGGAATATATAAACGAATGTGACAGTGATTATCATGAGGAAAGAACAATTCTGCCTATGTCAAGGTTTGTAACTGATCTACTGTGCTGCTACTTAATTGACAGTCTCCTAGCCATTGGATTTTAAAGTGATGATGTACGGGAAGAAGGAAAGGAAGTTTTTCATTTTTGAAAATGTTTAGCATCTTGCTTAAGAACAGTGTTTGTATCTTACAGAATCTTTTTTTAATAGTAGACCTTTTTTGTTTTGTTTCCTGGATCTGTTTTTTGTTGCTTTTTGTTTAGGGCATTGAAATTAAGTCTAGTTTCTTTTTATTCTGGGGGGGGTTGTTTGGTGTTTTGTTTTTGTTTCTGCCATTGATTTTATTGCCCATTAAATGTTGCCAGGGATATTTTGCCATTGAGGTGTTTTGACACCATTCGTTTCCACTTTTGAAAATAATAGTATAGTCTGATTGCAGAGTGAATTGGAAAGAACTCTTAAAATAGGCTGCTTTGACAGATAGCCAATATAGTAAGAAATATTTTCAAATGATTACTAACATTTCTTTTTTCATCCAGTTTTATTGAGATATAATAGATATACAGCCTTTATAAGTTTATAATAATTTAGTACATCATGAAATTATTGCAATAAGTTTAGTGAACATTCATCATCTCATATAGATAGAAAAGAAAAGAAATGACTCTTCCTTTGTGCTAAGAAGTGTCAGGATTTATTCTCTTAACAGCTTTCATATATAACAGCATTTTGTTAATCATGTTGAACATTACATCTCTACTACTTAGTTATAACTGGAAGTTTGTACCTTTTAATCACCTTTATTCAATTCCTCACTCCCTGTCCTTCCCTCTGCCTGCTGATCATAAGTCTGATCTCTTTTTCTATGAGTTTGTTTGATTTTGAGGTATAATTGACCTACAATACTATGCTAATTCCTGGTATACAACATAGTGGTTGAATATTTCATTATAGAACAATCACCATGATAAGCCTAGTTACCACCTGTCCCCTGACTCTTACTTTGTAACTGGAAATTTGTGCCTCTTAAAATTTCCCTTACCTAATTCACTCATATTTGGGTCTATTAATATTTCTCTTAAGGTTTTACCATTTAGTAATTTCAAATAATATGTAAAATTTAGAAATATTTATTGAATATGAGCCATTAGTATTTAAGAGTTCTATTTTTAACCATGAAATTATTTAAATTGCTCCTTAAATTGAGTATGTTTTCTATTTTTTTGCTTCTTAACTGCAGAAAATAATATGCCAACATAAATATCATTGAGGGGATGAGTTTTGGTATTAGTTGGGCTTTTATAGCATAAAAATAAGTGATATATTACTCATGTCTCTTATAATGTCTTATAACTAGATACCTACAAACTAAGTACAAGAGTAACGACTATGATTGTTGGGTTTTGAAGATTACTTATAATATTTGGAGTTAAAAGGAGCAGTAAATACTTGTTTTTAAGATCCTAAAAATAATATGGGCTTCCCTGGTGGCTCAGATGGTAAAGAATCCTCCTGCAACCTGGGAGACCTGGGTTCGATCCCTGGGTTGGGAAGATCCCCTGGAGGAGAGCATGGCAGCCCACTCCAGTATTCTTTCCTAGAGAATCCCCACGAACAGAGGAGCCTGGCACGTTACAGTCCATTGGGTTGCAAAGAGTCGGACATGAGTGAGCAACTAAGCATAGCACACAAAAATAATATGTCTTTAACTCATTTTTCCTGTTTAGTAAGAAAATATTCCATTTTAAATTCCTAGCTTTATTTTCTTAGCAAGAAGATTGAAAGTCTGCTGAATACAATGATGTTTTCCCTTTTATATTTCCCCAGAGCTTTCCGTGGTAAACATCTCTCTTTTATAGTTCGATTTCCAAACCAAGGCAGACAGGTTGATGACTTGGATGTATGGTCTCATACAAATGATACAATCGGTTCAGTACGACGATGTATTCTCAATCGTATCAAAGCCAATGTAGCTCATACAAAAATTGAGCTCTTTGTGGGTGGTGAACTGATAGATCCTGCAGATGATAGAAAATTGATCGGACAATTAAACTTAAAAGATAAGTCGGTAAGTATCTATAATTACCAAATTTTTCAAGAAAATCAAGCCTGGGACTCTTAATTTAGTAGTCAGCATTTCAATCAATAAATGTTAATGAAGCATCCGTTATATGTGCGACTGTATTAGGTGTTTGAATTACTGTAACACTGAGACAGGCATAATGGTACCTACAATATAGCAGAGGAAAAGATTTCTAAAAACAAAACTATTTAAGTGATTAGGTTAGACAATAGTTATAAATTATATTTCTGAAAAGATAGCATGTAGTTTTTTGTTTTGATTGGTATATATCACTACTGTTTTGTGTATTTTTCCTTGTCTTTGATACTAACTTAGTATATCATTTTTAGCTAATTACAGCCAAACTTACACAGATCAGTTCCAATATGCCTTCAAGCCCTGATAGCTCTTCTGATTCCTCAACTGGGTCTCCTGGAAACCATGGTAATCATTACAGTGATGGTCCCAATCCAGAAGTGGAAAGCTGTTTGCCTGGGGTGGTGAGTAGATAGTTTTGAACTATTGTATGCAAGGCATTATGCTAGATTATTTAAGAACGTGTATAGAATAGTTCTTTTTTTTTTTTTTTTTTTTAGCTTACAATTTATTGTGGCAAAATATCAAATAACTGTACATAACTGTATAGTTAACCATCAACTTTCAAATGGATCCTTGGAAAGGTGATTGTAACTTGGTTGAAATTTTAAAAACCACATTTTATATAGATAGAGTGCCATTATATTTATATAAAACTAGCCTATTATACAACTCAATTATAATTTGTAAGTTCACTGAGAAAAATAGCACTGTATTTTGTATTTGTGCCACAAAAAATGAATTCTTCAGAACTGTTTCTGTAGGAAAATACCCACAGTCTTTCTCAGATCGTCAGTAACGTATTTTTGTTTCTAAAGAAAGTAACTTCTCCCTCCCTTACCTCCCCACAAAAATTTTAATAATACCAGCCGCTCTAGTGTCGGAAGAGTTGGCTCTCTCAATCAGTTGGATTAGGAATTTAACTGTTAGTGGGGCATGGCAGCCGTTTGTTGATACAGAATCTGACTTGTATGAATAATAAGAATAGTTTAACAAAATAGTAAAAAAGCTGTCAGACACAAAGTACTAGAGGTGGCTTGGATAATATATTCAGTCTGCATTACTAAGGATTTCTAAAGGTGAGAAGATGTATAGGCCGACCATTTCAGGATAGAAATGACAGAAGCAACAGTATGGAGATTAACAAACACATTTATCTGGGGACTCTTCCTTTGTGGAGGTGTAATTTACAGATAAACATTCCGTGTATTTTGTATTCTAGATCATGTCACTGAATCCCAGATACATCTCTTTCCTTTGGCAAGTTGCAGACTTGGGTAGCAGCTTAAATATGCCACCTCTTAGAGATGGAGCAAGAGTACTTATGAAACTTATGCCACCAGGTAAGAATTTCCTTCGTAAATAATTATGGTGTTGATAAAGTACATGTTGGACAGGAATGGGTTCGTTAACAAATTCTGTTCCTAGATGGAAAATAATGGGAGTTGGCAAACTACAGCTCACTGGCTAAATCCAGCCCACTGCCTGCTTTTTGAACAGTCCAAGAGTTAAGGATGGTTTTTACATGTTCTAATTGCTAAAGAAAAAAATCAAAAAGAATATTTTGTGACTTACGAAAATTATATTACATTTAAATTTTGATATCCATAAACAAAGTTATTGGTGTACAAGCTCTGCTCATTCATGTACATGCTGTCTGTAACTGCTTTTGTCATAGCATAGCAGCAGTTATGGGAGAGACCATATGGCCTGCAAAGCCTTAAATATTTACTATCTGGCCCTTTACAGAAAACATTTTCTGACCCTTGAACTGTGTTCTGGGTCATGTGTCATCTACAGCATTGTTTCTTTTTTATTCCTGGGAAACAGCCATTTTCAATTTGTAGCATTTATTATCTGTGTGTGTGTTATCTGTAAATAATACCCTCACGCAACTGTCAGTTTTACCTACCTACCTACTGATTTTCCATTGTGTAAATGAAAAGTTATTTCCACATTCTTCCCATTTTTCCTTTTTCCTTTTTTTGCGCCACATGACATGCAGGATTCTTAGTTCCCTGATCTAACCCGAGCCCCCTGCAGTGAAAGGGCAGAGTCTTAACTACTGGCCCTGTAGGGAAGTCCCTCCTCCAGTAGTTTCTTAAAATCATATTCAGCATTTACGTTTTCAAGAGTGTGTGAAAAGTAGTTGGCTAGATTAATAGCAGCTTTTTTTTTTTCAGGGCTTAATTTTCCCTTTTCATTTTCTTGATTTTCTATACACCTATCAGTAATTCTTCCTGTGTATTCTCTAATAATCTTTCAAAATAATTTTCCATTATCATGGGTATTATATGTCAGCTCCACTGTTGTCCTGGAATTTTTCTTCTGCCTCCTCTCATCTGGTTGCTGTTTGTTATGCAGTTACCATTTTGGGACTTGTTTCTTCAGCCTTCCTATGGTAGATTCATGTTCATCAGCTCCTATGTCTTGAGCCTTTCTTGAGGGACTCTGTTATCGTTCTGAGGCACACCTTCATGCATTTATTTCAGAAGGGGTACATGGGAGGTGGTTTGGTTTGTTTGTTTCCGAAACAATACTAATCTCAATAATAGCTCACATTTGATTAGTAGTTCAGCTTTGTGGTGGCATCCTTAACTTTTTCTAGCTCTTCTGTTAACTTCTTGACCCCAGATGTTCTAGTGTTAAAATTTTAAGATCTTCCTCCAAGGAATCCTTTCCATAGGATTTTGTTTTTCATGAACACATTTCAGTGTTTGTGCGCTAATAGATGTTTTCGTCTAAAACCTAATGTTCTACAAAGTTATGAGCTGAAAATAAGAGTCGGTGGAGAGAATTGGACCAGATCATTCAATTCTATACAACTTTAAAAAGTTTAAAAAAACTTTTTGGAAACATTTACTACCTTACAGAAAAGTTGGAAGTACAATTCAAGAACTCCAAGAACGATAAAGTAGAGCCTTCTCCCCTGTAAATTAATGTGTGATCACTATTTACTCATAGATTCTTATTTTATCCATCGGGTTATAGCCATTACGTTGTTGTGGCTCAGTTGCTGAGTCATATCCGACTCTCTGTGACCCCATAGACTGCAGGCGCTCCAGGCTTCCCTGTCCTCCACTGTCGCCCAGAGTTTGCTCAAGTTCATGTCCATTGAGTCGGTGATGCTATCTAACCACCTTATCCATAATAGCCATTACAATCATTATTTATTTTGATACTCAGTTGTCCCAGTCATGATCAGTGGATGTACGCACTGTGTTTTTTATATGAACCCAATGCTTTTTTAGATGTAGTTTAGATATAGTTTTATCATCTTTCAAGTACTTTTTGCTTTCTGGCACAAGATATTTAAAGTTCATGTAGTGCTTTCTCTATTCCAGCCCTAGAATCAGGCATTTCTCCTTTTAGCAAGGGGGAGGGTACTCTGCTAGAAACCAGAATGCAACAGCTAAATTGTGCTCGTAACTACTGGGGTGTTCTTGTCACCTAGGCCTTTTTGATCTGAGGAAGTAATACACACTTAAATACACACACATTTATATCAGAAAACAAACATGGACTCATACAGACTAATCCTGCTTTTTAGTTTTTCTGCATTCCATATTTGTCTCTATTCTCTGCATTAGTGAGACATCTGCTTCCCAGCTTTATCAGTCTGTTGGGGAGGGAGATACAGTAGAAAGTTGCTTCTTTTGCAGACTTCAGTCACTCTGTCTGTATCTGCTAATTACGTTTTGCTTTCATATCCTTAACTTTCCTAGAATTTGGTGGGGTGCTGATTTATAGGTACCCTTTTTCTTTCTCCCCAAAAAACACTTCTTGGGTTCAGCTAAGCCAGCTATTAATATCTTCCATCCCCTCTACACCTTCAATAATTTGCCGACATCTCTAACATTCTTTCCACTCCTTTCAGTGTCTTTATTCTTTCTGAGTTCATGTATTTTAATTTATTCTCATTTTAGTGAAGTTTATTGCTGATAAATGCAGTTCAGTAATTGGCCTAGATAATTTTTAAAACTGTCTTGTGTTTCCATTGTCTCCTTTTTCTAAAGTAGACACCATGTTGACCTTTCTTACCCCATCCTGAGTCATATGGTATAGAATCAGTTCAGATGTTAATTAGATTCTTAAATAAAGCTTTTCTTAATGACTTGATTTAATTTGATCTTTATCTGTTGTGTTGCTTAGAATTTATTTTACTTACCTAGTATTCGAGTCACAGTTGTTGCTTTATATGTGCAAATTCAACCTTAACATTTGAAAGGCCATCTCGTAATCCCTGACTTGTGGCTGGAGCATACTGCCACCAGGTGGTGAGAGGGAGCTCTTGCCAGGCAGCTCAAGCAGAAAACTTAGGAGGGTGCTTTTGTCATATTTCATGTAATCCAAGTATCGTACCTAAATTTGAAATAGCCAGCTTTGAAAAGGCCAGTAATGGTTGTATGACAGTAGACAAATCATAGGCTTTGGACTCAAATGGACTTGAGTTCAGATCCTGCTTCTTCAAGTTGCTACTCCATGGCCTTAGCCATACGTTTTCTTAGTTTTACTGGACCAATAATAACGATTTCATAGAATTGTATGGATTAAATGAGATCGTATATGGAAAACCCTAGCCTAGTGACTGGTATTTAAGCATTATTCAGCAAGTGTTAACCTAGTCTCTGTCACTGTGGTTGTTACACACATGGGCACGTGCATGAACACATTCTTTAAGAAAGGAAGCAGGAGCTCAAAGAAGAGGAAGTAGTTATACATTCTAACATTTGAGGAATCATTTAGTGTTTGTGCACACTTGCACATATTTTAAAAGGAGGAACAAAACCAAGGTGAAATTAGAAGTTTTTTCCTAGTAATTGACTTCTGTTTATTCTGAGTCTTTGCCTAAAATCAAGTGCCTCCGTTATAATTTGCTGTTAAACCTTAGAACTTACACAGTCCTCTGTAGGTAAACTCCTCAGAAGTTCTTGTGACCCATGCACATCAGGAAACCAGGTTCTTGCCTGATACAGAGACGTTAAAATGTATATTGCTTTACCAGCAGAGGAGTTGCTTTTCCTCTTCAGAGCTTTCTTTTTCCCAGGTATTTTTATTTGTATTTTAGGATTGGGGAAACTGAGGCACGGAGTGATTTTTTTGTTGTTGTTGTTGTTGTTGTTGTTGTTGTTGATGCTGCTGCTGCTGCTTTTAGCCAGAGACACACAGCTTAGAGGAAGTTCTAAGATAATGCATGCAGTTGGGCTCTAAAGTTTGTACTCTTAACCCATGTGTTACTGCTCATCATTTTTCTAGACTTTTTAATAGCATGCTGCTATATCATTTAATTAATTAGGCTTAGGTATCTCTTCAAAGGACTAGAAAGAAATAAACTAAAATCCACGATTATGGGCAGTTTAAATTTTTCTCTTATTTTCCATATTTTGTTAAATGAGCATGTACATAATCGAAGACCTAAAGTTATTTAGGTTCATAGATGCTAAAGGTGAAATGGCCACTAGTGATTTGGTTCAGATCCCTCAAATGAATAAACTATAATCCAACATTAAATGATTTACTTAAAATTCAGTGCATCCTTTTCTTATAGCCCGTGTTTCTTTTCTCCTATTCCCTTTGCCCTTCACTCAGAATACTTATAAAACTATGCAAGATATTTTCAGATACAGTGTATGAATTGGTTTCTTTGTAGAGAATAATTTGGATCTTTTTTGTCTAAAAAAAGTTTTTTGAGAAAACCTAAAATACCCATTGTTAGAGTATCATTTTAATCTTTAAAAATGATGTAGAGGGTGAATATTTAATGACAGGAGAAGATATTCACAAATGTTATATTATTAAAACAATATTTCATTTAGTTACATGTTACTCCCTCTTCAGAATAGGGAAAACCAACAATTTCGACACTAATTTGAATTTTTTTGATAAGATATTTCTGGGCCACTAAAAATTAGCTTAGCCTATGGAAATTATAGTAATTTTCATTTATCTTTACTTTTCAAAAAAAAAAGCTTTTACTGAAAAAAGAAAATCTTATTTATCCAAGTGTATTTAAATCATAGGGCATTTACCTTGCAAATTATTTCATTATTAAAGTACTTTTACTTTCTGAAGTAAGTTTGAGTGTTTGGTAGCTAATAATGGGATTTTTTTCTGCAGTATCTTTTCACTGTGATTTAAGTGAAGTGCATCTTTTAATATTATCCAAAAAAAAATTTTTACTTTGAGGTACTGTTCCCCCCCCCTTTTTTTTTTCTTTTAATGTTTACTTTTTAAGGTACAGTTTCTAATGGTACCACCAAGTTTCTTGCATTTTAACAAACCAGTTAATGCATGGTGTCACGGAGGCTAACATTAGAAAAGTTGGAGAGAAGAGCTTGTCATACTTTAATTTTGTTATTTTCAGCTACTTCCTTTTGAAGTCTGTTGTATTTTTTAGTCTCCGTTGCTGTGTGCTCAGTCACTCAGTCATGTCCCACTCTTTGTGACTCCATGGATTGTAGCCTGCCAGGCTCTGTCCATAGGATTTCCTAGGCAAAAATAATGGAGAGGGTTGCCGTTTCCTTCTCCATTTTCAGTCTCTAGTGTCTGAGGAAGACATGTTGATTTCAGATCTCTGAGTAGGAGACTGCTTCCCTCATACCTGGGTTGAGTGATAAAAGCCCTGGTTGATTGTGACTTTTTCTTTGTTTTAAATCAATGCAGATCTCATGATGTCTTGTGAAGTTTGAGTCTGTAACTCAATTGATTTCTATTCCATACTAAAGTAGTCTTTAGAATATCCAAAATGAAATATGAATGCATGAATTATGTTTTATTTTAGACTATGTCTCTTTTTTTTCTTACAGATAGCACAACAATAGAAAAATTAAGAGCTATTTGTTTAGACCATGCCAAACTTGGAGACAGCAGCCTTAGTCCATCTCTTGACTCACTTTTCTTTGGTCCTTCAGCCTCACAAGTACTATACCTAACAGAGGTTTGTTTTACTTTTTGAATTTATCCCATGTTCTTTAAATTTGACCTTTTATATGATAGTGTGAAGAACATGGAAAACTTGTGAAGTATTTTTGAAAGAATTTAAAAATACAGGAAAATTTTAAACTAATGATGATGAGGCAAATAAGTTGTCTTTTTAAAATCTTTTAATACAGTTTTTCTTTTTTCCAGGTAGTCTATGCCTTGTTAATGCCTGCTGGTGCACTTCTGGCTGATGATTCCTCTGATTTTCAATTTCACTTCTTGAAAAGTGGTGGCCTCCCCCTTGTCTTGAGCATGCTAACCAGAAATAACTTCTTACCAAATGCAGATATGGAAACTCGAAGGGGTGCCTACCTCAATGCTCTTAAAATAGCCAAGCTGTTGCTAACTGCCATTGGCTATGGTCACGTTCGAGCCGTGGCAGAAGCTTGTCAGCCGGGTGTGGAAGGTGTGAATCCGATGGCATCGGTAATACAGACTTTTAAAAAATCTTTTTATAATAATAGGTGGCAGTTTTTAAAATTAAACTTCTTAGCAACTCTTAAGTATAGAGTTCAGAGTTGATTCAAAGTGCTTTCAGTTCCTTTCCAGTAGTGCCTCATTTTATTGGTTTCCTTCTATTAAATTATATTTGTATTAAAATTACAAATGCTTTTCACTGACTATACTCTGAGCAGAGAGTTCTTCCCAGCCCCCTTAAGTCCTGTTGACTTTCAGTTAATGTTTATCGACACGTAGTTGACTTACACTGTTATGTTAGTTTCAGGTGTGCAGCATAGTGATTTGATGTTTTTATAGATCATACTTCATGTGGTTATAAAATATTGGATATATTCCCTGTGCTATACCTTACACCCTTATAACTCACTCACTTTATACCTAGTAGTTTGTACCTCTTATCCCCTTCACCTTTTTTGCCCTTCTCCAACCAACCCCTTTCCACTCTGGTAACCACTAGTTTGTTTTCTGTATCTGTGGTTCTATTTCTGTTTAGCTATACTTGTTTGTTTTATCTTTCAGATTCCACATATACATAAAAATATACGGTATTTGTCTTTCTCTAACTTACTCTATTAGCATAATACCCTCATGATCGTCCCATGTAGTCACAAATGGCAAACATTCATTCTTTTTATGGCTGAGTAATATATTCTATTGTATATACACTGCACACACCCCACGTCTTCTTTATCCATTCATCTGTTGATGGACACTTAAGTTGCTTCCTTCCATATCCTGGTAATTGTGAATAATGCTATTAAGAACATTGAGGTGCATGTGTCTGTCCAAATTAGGGTTTTCATTTTCTTCAGGTATATACCCAGGACTGGAATTGTTGAATCCCTGTTTGCAGATGACATGATACTATTTTTAGAAAAGTTTAAAAGCCCCACCAAAAAAAAAAATAGTAGAATAAGTGAATTCAGTAAAGTTGTGAGATACAAGATTGATATACAGAAATCTGTTGCATTTCTATATGCTAATAAGAAACTAATAGAAATCAAGACAGGAATCACATGAAAAAAAAAATATGTAGCAATAAATTTAACCGAGAAAATGAAAGACCTATACTCTGAAGATTATAAGACATTGATAAAAGGAAGTTGTAATACGATATGAAGAAATGGAAAGTTATGCTGTGTTCATGGATTGGAAGAATTAATATTGTTAAAATGTTCATACCCAAAGCAATCTACAGATTTAATGCAATTGCTATCAAAATACTTGTGACGTTCTTCACAGAACTAGAACAAATAATCCTAAAATTGGTATGGAACCACTAGAAACCCCAGATAGTCTTTCAGTTATTTTATTTATTTTGGCCTTGCTGTGCAGCTTGTGGGATCTTGGTTTCCCAACCAGAGAATGAACCCGGACTCTCAGCAGTGAAAAGGCAGAGTCCTGACCACTGGACCATCAGGGAAGTCGCTCTTTCAATTATTTTCAACCTATGAAACACTCCATATGAATCTCTTACTACCTCATATAGACACAGGTGGTAATAAAAAAGATGTACAGTTGACCCATGTACAACACAGGTTTGAACTGCTCAAGTCTACTTATACATGGATTGTTCAGTAAGCACTGCAGTACTACACCATCCTAAATTGATTGGAACCACAGATACCCAGGGCCAACTGTAAAGCTATGTGCAGATTTTCAACTGCATGGAATGTCTGTCTTAACACCCATGCTGTTCAGGGGTCACCTGTAACTGATTTACCTTGTTGCCAGCCTCTCTTCCTACCTTAACAGGCTTAACCTCCAATTCTGATCTCATTTTCGTCTTGATGGCATTCTCGATCCATTTTAGCAAAGGTTCTCAAGACATGCCAGAATTCAATGTCTGTTTATGAGAAGTTAAAATTATGCATTTGAGTTCTTTTACATGCCTCATAAGTGATGGTTTTCTAAGTTAATAATAGAAGATATAAGGTTCAGGAATACAAATTTTCTGTTTTAGGAATGGCTTAGGTCTTAGGGAGATTAGAATATTGATTATATATGTGATGTTATAATAATCACATGTAATTGAGATAATAACATAATAGGTGTGATAATGATACTTAGGATTATGTTTAAAAGAAAGAACCCTCTCAAAAATAATTGCCATTTACAAATGATATTATATAGTATTTAGGATTTGCTTCAAAATAATTCTGGGGTAGGAAGAGAATGGAAAGTGAGAGAGAGTGGTTAGCTAAGATAACTTTGGTCCTTTTGTTCATAATTGTTAAAGCAGCACAGTGGATAATACTATTCTCTTCATTGTCATATATGTTAGAAATTTTCATTTAAAAAGCTAATGAAAAAAAGTGGCCTAAGTCTTAAATTGTTCTGTATTAAAAGTAGCGTACTTACTAGGATTTTTAAACAGTGGTGTTCTTCTTAAGATAAAAACATTTTTATTGTAATCCCTGACACAGGAGCTTATTAATGAGGTAAACAAAATATAAACGTTTCCCTCTTTCACTTTTCTCTTTTATTCGGAGAATGTGCTACTGTGGATACAAAGGTACATAATAGCTTCTAATCTCAAGGAGCTCACAGTCATCAGGACACTAAAGGCAAAATTAGTAAAACAGACTTGTCTTAAATACTGTTGTAGAACTACTTGGAGCATAAAGAGGAGGTAGAACTTGTAAAACAGTCAGAATTGCCTGGCTAGTGACTTGAACATTTTTTCTTTATGAACTTAAGTGTGACGCTCTGGTGCCTTTTATACATTAATGCTTCTATTCTATTACTGATATTCCTTAGTTTTTCTTCTTTTCTAAGAAGAATTTGATGACCAGGTGAATGGGGAGCAGGGTCTGCGTAGGAGCACGCGTGTGGAGTACTTTACTGAGTTTCGATAGAATTGGAATGAGTCAGTGGGTTGATCACTCATTCACCTCTACAAGTTATGCTGAATGCAGTTGTAGAGACACAAGTCAGATTGATCTAAAAGGGATTTGCAGAGGGATACGTGGCCCTCCACTGCACAAGGAAAAGAGAAAGCCCACATTGTTGGTAATGCAAAGAACTTCTTGTGTAAGCCACATAGGTTCTACAGTGTATTTACAGAAGGCATGTCATCCTGGGGGAGTGGGGATGAATGAGGGGCAAATGATTGAATCTGGGTATGTACATAGTATTAAAATGTTTGACTTTTTTCAGGTCAACCAAGTGACTCATGATCAAGCAGTGGTGCTACAAAGTGCCCTTCAGAGCATTCCCAATCCATCGTCTGAATGCATGCTTAGAAATGTGTCAATTCGTCTTGCTCAGCAAATATCTGATGAGGTTAGTGTTAAACTTGTAAGGCTCTCAAATTCCGGAAGGTTCATTTCTTTCATTTTTGACCCCCTGTTAATGTAGAAATAACCCTTATCACATTTTGGGGCTTCCTTTTCCTAGACCCACCCATTCAAATCACCAAGTTAGTCTAGATAAAGTTCCCTTAACATGAATTGTGTCTAATGTTAA
This sequence comes from Bubalus bubalis, assembly GCF_019923935.1. Lineage (NCBI taxonomy): Eukaryota > Metazoa > Chordata > Mammalia > Artiodactyla > Bovidae > Bubalus > Bubalus bubalis. The sequence continues at coordinate 40,408,242 of NC_059181.1, forward strand.
TATTGGTACTTTTTGGTTTTAATCGCCTTTATGTACAATAGGGGCTTCTCAGGTGGCTCAGTGGTAAAAAAAATAATAATAAAGAAATCCACCTGCAAATGCAAGAGATGTAAGAGATGTGGGTTTGATCCCGAGGCTGGGAAGATCCCCTGGAGGAGGAAATGGCAACCCACTCCAGTGTTCTTGTCTGGGAAATCCCACGGATAGAGGAACCTGGTTGGCTACAATCCATGGGGTCCCAAAGAGTTGGCCACAACTGAGCAACTGAACACACATAATTCATGATATACAAAAAAAAAAAATTCATGATATACAATGAATAGCACCCTTTTAAAGTACAATCTAACAAATACATGTTTGTGTCTCACCTCCACTGTAGTCAAGACACAGAACATCTCTGTCCCTCTTCTGTATGCCCCTTTGCAGTCACTTCTTCCTCTGGCCTCAGATAACCACTGATCTTTTCTTACTGTATAGTAGTTTGCACTTTCTAGAATTTTACACAAGTGGAATCTTACAGGTTGTGTTCTTTTATGTCTAGCTTCTTTCACTGAGAATAATGGCTTTGAGCATTATCTGAGTGATGTGGACCATTAGTCCGTTCCTTTTTATTGCTGAGTATTATATCCCATTATGAATATTCCACATGGTGTTTATCCACATACTTGGCGAAGGACATTTGGATTGTGTCTCTTTCTTAGCTCTGAATAAAGCTCCTGTGAACATTCTGTACAAGTGATTGCGTGGACCTAAGTTTTTATTTCTCCTGGGTGAAAAACTAGGAGTGGAATGGTTAGGTCACGTCTGTAAGTCTTTTTCAGATTCTTCTGAAAGTAGTGTAGAGCCAGATAATAATAGCAGACTTCATGGTACTGCTGTTAAACGAAATAATGGAACAAAGGCAATGTGGGAACCTAAAGTCAGTGGTACTGCTTCATAGCCATTTCTATTTCCTTTACAGAGAAACATTTTTGCTTTTCTAGGAATTATTTCGTTCCAATGCTTTATCAACTGTTCTAATTACTCATTGTCTTGCAGGCTTCAAGATATATGCCTGATATTTGTGTAATTAGAGCTATCCAAAAAATCATCTGGGCATCAGGATGTGGGGCATTACAGCTAGTATTTAGCCCAAATGAAGAAATCACTAAAATTTATGAGAAGGTAAGAATTACCACAGAAATGTAATACTTTAAATGCTGTTTAACTGTACATGAGGTTGAATTATTTTATCTGCCATCTTTAAAAGTAAAACCAGTTGCATTTTAATGGTTGAAAATAAACTGATAGCTATAGTTAAGGTGAGGATATAGTAAAATTTTACTTTGAAAATAAAGTACTTCGAATTTGTGCCACAAGGCTTTTTCTTAAACTATCTTTTTGTACTTCTCACTATGGTCAGATATAATTGTTTCATACTGAATTTGCTTTCTCCTATTCTCTTTTTTCTTCTTTCATTATCTTTATGTCTTGTGTAAATTTTAGTTTAGGTGACTGTCAGTTGGGATACCATGGCATTAAGTATTTTTGATTCTTTTAAAGCAGTCAAGAATATCAGCCAGTTAGGTATCATCCTTGATCTCCCATTAGATTAATCAAGTTATTTAAAGAAGAGAGACTGACTCTGACTTTCTGTTATATATACCTGCCCTTGATAACCACTGCCACATATATAGAAGGGGAAATTAAATTGTAAGAGCTTCCCTTTTATGGTCAACATAACCCTAATTTGCCTGGGATATGTTTTGACGTCCTATAGTATGTCTGGTGTGGTGGTGTTTATTCATTTAGCAAATATTTGAATGCCTATTCTTTTGCCAGCATGTACTAGAAATACTGCTTATTGATAAACTCAGGTTAGAATTTATTAGCTACCTACGGAAGCATATTTTAGTTTAGAAAACCTTCGAATCCTTCCTGAACAGAGGTCTGAGACCACTACTTTTGAATAAAAGAGCACTTTAGGCAGGCTGCATGATGGAACTAGTCAGTTGAGTGGTCTGGTTGCAGTGCCAGAATGATTCTTGAGGAACAGTTGTTGGTGCAGAAGTACACAACTCAGAAGGTCTCCAGGAGCCTGAGGGGCAAAGAAGCAGGTAGTATGCTCAGTGTACTCCTGCGGCCCTCCTTGGGATGTAGCAGAAGAATAGAATTAGACTTCATCCTCTTATTTATAGCCATTTCTGTACTATTCCAAGAGGGCCTTAGGAGTTGTAGGTAAAGAGGCTGAGGCCAAGTGGTTTAAGTGAGTAGGTATGTATTAAGCATTAACTTGAAGTTGTTTGAGATTTTTCTTAAATGCATCTCGAGGTAATTTGTCCCTGACTATAATTTTACAGACCAATGCAGGCAATGAGCCAGATTTGGAGGATGAACAGGTTTGCTGTGAAGCAATGGAAGTGATGACATTATGTTTTGCCTTGATTCCAACAGCCTTAGATACTCTTAGTAAAGAAAAGGCTTGGCAGACATTCATTATTGATTTACTATTGCACTGTCACAGCAAGTAAGTATCTTTTTACTTGTAAGAGATTTGATCTTAATTTTTAAAGCAGAAATGAATTCATTTATGTTGGCAGAATTTATCCTGGAAATCAAATATTTATTGTCTCTATAGCACATTAATATTGAGGAAATTTTTATTAAACTGTGTTTTTGCTTAGACCTGAATTTGTTCGGTTTTGCCTACACAATGTCAACATTATTCTCAAAAGTAAAATTACTTTTTCTATAATTTCAGAATTTAGTTTCACCTAAGAGGTATGTATTTTAGTCCATTTAAAAAATGTGGTTTACAGGATTTAAATAAATATGACATTGGCTTCCTTTCTTGCATACCTAGAAGGCAAGTGTTTTTTTAGTGAAGTTGTTAAGTCAGTACGAAATTCACAAGGTGTGGTTATGTAAGAACTTTTACATTATACACCAAGAATAAAGACCAATTATAAAGTCCTAGCTTTTCATTTTAAGAGCATTTAATCAATGACATTGACTGTGCTTTGGGCTTCTTTTTGTGCAAGTCAATGAAATTTGTAGAAAATGTCAGTTTTCCATCCTCTTATGTCAGTCTAATCTTGACCTTCATAAGGTAACTTTTTAAACTTGAGCTCTAATCAGTATTACTGTCATATGTAACTTAGCTACTAGGGATATAGCAGTAAATAAAACAGGCAAAATGCCAGCCTTCTTGGAGTCTGTACTAAAAGGGAGGTGAGGAGTGTGGAGGGAAGACATGGGAAAATATATGGTATGTTATAATAATAAATGCTATTGAGAGAAAGCAGGAATTAGGGATAAAGGGCGGGGTGTGGTCAGTGGAGTTCAGTTTTATGTAGGATAGTCAGAGAAGGCTTCCCTGAGAACGAGACCTTTTAAACAAAGCTCTGAAAAGAGTGACATAGTGATCTATGGAGGAAGTGTGTTGGATTTTTGGGTGGGATTTTTGTGTGTTTTGTTTTTCATTTTGAATTGTATTTTTTTATTTTCTTCGGCTTTATTGAGATGTAGTCAACATAACTTTAAGTTTAAGGTGTACAAAGTATTGGTTTGATACACTCGTATCTTGCAATATGGTTACCACCATAGCCTTAGGTTAGCTAACACCTCCATCATATCTTATTTAAAATTTTGTTTTATGTGAAAAATATATTTTGGTTATGTGGCCAAATATATATTTTTTTAATGTTTGCTTTTTAATTAAGGTATAGCTGCTTTACAGTGTTTTCAGGTGTATAGCAAAGTGATTGAGTTATATACATATATTTTTTCAGATTCTTTTCCATCATAGGTTATTACAAGCTACTGGATATAGTTTCCTGTGCTATATAGTAGGTCCTTTATATATATTTTTAGTAGTCTGTTAATCCCAAATTCCATGTTTATCCCTCCCCCTACCGCCTTGGGGGAAGTGTGCTTTAAGCAGAAAGAAACAACAGATGCAAATATCCCAAGGCAGGAACAATATGGAGGAGACGAGGATTACTGGAACAGCAGAGGCAGGGGAGTCATAGGAGGTGAGGCCAGAGAGGCAACAAGCAGCCTGTGAGGATTTTATAGATCATTGTAAAGACATTAACTTCTACGTGCAATGGGTATCCATTGGAGGGTTTGTTTTCCATTTGGGTTGGTTGGGGTTTTTTGTTTTGTTTTGTTTTTGGCCAGTCTGCTGGGCATGTGGGATCTTAGTTCCCTGACTAGAGATTAAAACCTGTGCCCCCTGCATTGGGAGCACAGAGTCTTAACACCTGGACCGTGAGGGAAGGCCCCTATTGGAGGGTTTTGAGCAGAGGAATGCTGTGCCCTGGGTTAACATTTAGGTTTATTCTGGTTGCTTTGTTGAGAATAAGTTACAGAGTGGCAGGGAATGCACTTGGACTACTTCATTAGTCCAAATAAAAGATGAGAGACTCTGGAAGTACAGCAATAGTAGAAGTGAGAAATAATCAGATTGAATAAATTGTGAGGATACAGACAACCAGATTTTATTGTAAAATCCTATTAAAGACATGTTTCTTTTGACGAGTTACTGAAGTCTACATGTGTTAGGGAGGGTTCATTAGGAACTGGCAAGCATCAACTCTTTATAGACCCTCATGCTCTTTGGGCTGCATACCTAACTTCAAAAAAGATAAATAAACTGGGACAGTATGAATGACACTTACTTTGTAAAAGTTACGGACCCTCTACCCCCAAAACTAAGTACTCTTGGTGTTGGTTTATTTGAGTTTCACCAGACTCAACCAACAAAGCTTCTAAAGGTCCCTCTGGTTTATAGGACCATGTATGAGTTCAGAAACCTAAAAAATATCCAGGAGGGAGGTTAGTACACAGAATGTATACTTTCAGCTTCTTATATTGAATTAAAAAACTGGTTCTAAGCTGTCTTTCAGCTAGCACATTGACAGAAACATAGTTATTCACAAAATGTAGTTGGTAATGTCTGAAATGCACAAGTGTTTTGTCAGGAGATACTTTTTGAGCATCTTCCATATGTCCGAAGTTGTTTTAGGTGCCAGGAACTCATGTAACAATGAAGCAAAGCCCTGCCCTTGAAAGAGCGTAGTATCTAATGGAGACAGACCTCCATCTTGTAAACCAACAGTACTTAAACATCTGGTAACTAGTTCTTATCACTTGTTACATGCCAGACGTGATTCTTCATTCTGGAGGCACAGAAGTAAACTAAATGGATGATGTCTTTGCCCTCTTGAAGCATTTATTCTAGTGATAGCTGTATAGGATACATATTTTTTAAGAGATCCATGATGCTTAGGTAAAATTCCCAGTACTGGGACCAGAGAAGTTTTTCCCATGAGTAATCATAGAACATTGTGTAATACAGTTATCCTCAGTCTTTAGCACATGTTAGAATCACCTGAAGGGTTTATTAAAACACAGGTTGCTGGGACCTGAGAAACCACATAGCAAGTTCTCAGATGCTGCTGATCTGGGTAATATGCTTTGAGATAAAAAAATCTGTGGAATGCCCAGAAGATGCATAAGGCTTACCATACAACTCTTGTATCTAGAGGAACATTTCCAGCCTGTTCCAAGAAAGAGGGTGTGAGAGGGTATCCCTCAAACTCCCTTGGTGACATTTTGACATTTTAGTTCTTGACACAGAGCCTAAGTTCATCTATGAAATGTTGCTGCTTAAAGGGGTGTTACATATTCTTTCTTGTATTTTTACTTTGAATTTACCAACCCCTTAACACCGTCCCCCGTCCCAAGAGACAGTGTTGGAAGTCTTTTTTTTTTTTTTTTTCCTTTTTTTCATGAAGATAATATGTTGAATGTGAAAAATTTTTATTTCAGAACTGTTCGCCAGGTGGCACAGGAGCAGTTCTTTTTAATGTGCACCAGATGTTGCATGGGACACAGGCCTCTACTTTTCTTCATTACTCTGCTCTTCACCGTTTTGGGGGTGAGACATTTTAAAAATATGCTTATCATTGTGATTCATTCTTACACAAGGAACAGTCAAGAATTTATGGTGTTAGCTTATATTAAAGTTAGAGCAGTCTATATTTATTTAATAAATATTAGTAATTGCCCATACTATCTTAGTCATCTACTCTAGTTAACTCTGGGTTTTTAAAAAGTGGATTCTGAGGATGGACTTGTAAATTAATATTATTCAACTTTATTGTTTCAGAGCACAGCCAGAGAGAGAGCTAAACATTCAGGCGACTACTTTACTCTTCTAAGGCACCTTCTTAATTATGCCTACAATAGTAATATTAACATACCCAATGCAGAAGTTCTTCTCAATAACGAAATTGATTGGCTTAAGAGAATCAGGGTAAGTTGCATTTAATACTGTGTTTATCGTATCAATAAATAGAATGTTTTATTATTAGATAGTTTATAGTCTTTGAGCACTTTGGTTAAAGAACCAAAGAATGTACTCTGTGTTATTGGATATTCCTAACTCAGGATTCACTGAATGAATGCATAACTAGTTTTGTCAAATGCTTTGTTTCACATAAGACTCAAAACACTGATATGCAGCTTCTTCCATTTTAGAATCTTAGGCCCATTTGCAGATTTTCATCTTTTGAAAAGTATTCTTGAATTGTTTTCATCAAAAAATCAGTGATAGGCCAGCACTTAATTTAACTTTATTAACATCTGATACTTAGTTGTAGAAGAATTTATTTCTAAAGAGATTGGTAGCTAATAGCCTTCGGATTAATGTTTCTTCAGATTAACATTTCTTCCTAGTTTGGGAAGCCTACTTCTGAAAGTTCTGGAGAGAAAAAAATTGCTTAGAATAGAAAGGTTTGAGGGAATTGTCTCTGTCCAGCTCTCTCTCATTCTGACTTCTCCTTCCCTCTTTACCACCCTTTCATAATTTAGGCATTTGATATTTTTCTTTGGCAGGATGATGTTAAGAGAACAGGTGAAACGGGTATTGAAGAGACGATCTTGGAAGGTCATCTTGGGGTAACAAAAGAATTACTGGCTTTTCAAACCCCTGAGAAAAAGTATCATATTGGTTGTGAAAAAGGAGGTGCTAATCTCATTAAGGTAAGTTATGTCATCTTGGCTGGATATCATAACCTTCTGAATGTTTATTAGTAAATCTCTCTGGTTAATTTATGGTATCATTAGTCTTCGGTGTATTATCTTGTCCTTTTCTCTTTTCTACTTTTAAAGAATATAGAGGTTACAGTAATGTTTTAAATACCGTTTCTAAATTTTTTACATAAATAAAATTTCAGTACTGTGTAAGTAAGCACTATTTAATTTTTCTATTTAGAAAATCTGAACTTTTCACTTCATCAGACTATGTAAAATGAGACAGACCTCTATTATGTAAGGCTGTGCATATTTCTTTCTTTTTTTAATATTTATTTGGCTGCACTGGGTCTTAGCTGTGGCGTGCAGGGTATTTAGTGGCAGTGTGTGGGATCTAGTTCCCTGACCAAGGATCAAAACCTGGCCCCCAGTATTTGGAGTGTGGAGTCTTAGCCACTGGACCACCAGGAAAGTCCCAAGACTGTGCATATTTCTATAATGAGTTTTTTCACGTACGTGGTAATGCAAGGAAACAAAAAGTACCACTTTAGGACAGTTTCTTCTAATTCAAAATGAGTTTTGGTATACATGTGATTAAGAGAGTAAACTTACTTAATGTGAATTGTAAGTGCTACAGTCAGCTTGTTCTTGATACTTAACATAGTTTTTAGCCTGACAAATTAGATTTGTTGGTTAATTGTAGGAAAGTGTTTTGAAGTAGGGATCTTTTTATTAGAAAATCCAAGTAAGTTAGCGGAAATGTAATGAGATCTTGTGTTCTGACAAGTAATTGAACAATATTTCCTGCCAAGAGATTTCTTTCTTAAGAAACACATGCACACATAAATAACTATATTTTTTAATATAAATACATACCATTGCTAATACATAATCTTTTTTCAACTTTGTAGGAATTAATTGATGATTTCATCTTCCCTGCGTCCAATGTTTACCTGCAGTATATGAGAAATGGAGAACTGCCAGCCGAACAGGCTATTCCAGTCTGTGGTTCACCGGCTACCATTAATGCAGGCTTTGAGTTACTTGTAGCATTAGCTGTTGGCTGTGTGAGGAACCTCAAACAGATAGTAGATTCTTTGACTGAAATGTACTACATTGGCACAGCAATAACTAGTAAGTATTTTAAAATACAAAGTTCTGATGACAGATAATTCTCTAATGCGTTCAAATTCTTTTCCTTTTAGTAAATATCTTCAACTCAATGTTTTCTTTCTTTCAGCAACTAGTTTAACACCATTACAAGTGAGTCTTAATGTAGAAAAGTTTTCAGATGTTTGTAAGATGTCTTCCTGTGAGTGGTACAAGTATTTAGCAACAAAATTTGATTTCAGTCAAATCTGGACTAAAATTCAAACTCCAGAGTAATAAATGGTGGTTTAGTCACTAAGTCGTGTCTGACTTTTGCGACCCCCTGGACTGTAGCCTGCCAGGCTCCTGTATCCATGGGATTTTCCAGGCAAGAATACTGAAGTGGGTTGCCATTTCCTTTTCCAGGAGGGAATAAATAGTCAATAGATTTCAGAGTTCAACAACGTAAAAATTCAAATTACATGCATCGAAAAACCTTTCAGGCCCTCACTTAGAAGCTCTTTAATGTTATTTTCAAATGAATTCTGAGAAATCTGGTTTTAAAGACTAGGATGTGAGAAGATAACATTCTAGTGCCCTTGATCCTCAGTTAATGCTCACATGAAACCCATGGAACAGACTGTAGACTCCAGATCTCACTGATACAGAACTGAAGCTCAGAGGGGATGAGGACGATATAAAAATGACTGACACACACACACACAAAATGACTGACACAACAGACATAAGAAAGCAAACCACAATGGAGGCTGTTCTATTTTAGAAGAAAACCAAAGCTTAAGAATATAATTGATGATAGGCAGTTTTCAAGAACATGTCAAATTATTTTGTGATATGTTGTATTTTAGAGTTTCAGGATGTTTTTAATAATATTGTAGGAGATTCTGATTAAACTGCTTAAAAGATTAGATAGTTATCCTATCAAAATCTATATACAATAGGATGGGGGTTTTTGTTTTCGTTTTTTTAAACAATTCCACACTTTAGTTTTCAATAAGTTTAAACCCTCGAGAGATACAGCAGAATTGCACAGGAACCAAGCCACTGTTTCCATAGACACAAGTTATCTTTTCCCCAGATTCTTACAGTTTTGTTCAGTTTAGCGCCAGGAGTCACTGTTCTTTGCTTTGTACACGTGAACACATCTCTTGCCCAAATTTCGGTTTCATCTTGGGCATAAACACCTCCAGTTTTCAGAAAAGGAACCAAGTGCTCCCTCTGGTTTCACAGTACCCTGCTTAGAGCCACCAAAAGTGGAGCCTTGGACCATAGCCTTCCAGATCTACTTGTTCTAGAAGTCCTGTTCCCAGCACTCCTCCATAGGCTCCAACATGGCAGAAAGAGAAAGGCCACTTGTTTTTAAGGAGTTCATTTGCACAGTAAAAATTTCAAGTACCAAAGAACGGTATATTTTGCAAACTGTTTCCTGCCCATTCCAGTCCCGTAGTCCCCTTGACCAGCTGTAACCACCATCTTCGGTCCCTGTCTGTCCTCCCAGCATCTCTGTATGCAGAATCTGCACACAAAATGTTGTTCTGTTTGTTTAGTTTTTTAACCACACCTTGTGATGTAGTGCACAGTGTTCTTTGTTCTCCCCTTAATATATCTGACTATTTCCTATCAACACATAAATATTTACCTAAATCCACTTATTAGCTATATATCTTTCAGTTCAGTGTACTATAATTTCTTTAACTGGTCTTATAGGCAGTGATGATATTTGCATTGTTTTCAGGTTTATACTAGGTAGAAGGAGATGTTCGTTGATTTACAATTCACACAGAACTCGAACCCACTGTCTCCTTTGCTCCTCAAAATAACATTGTAGTTATAGGCAAGGCAAGTGTTACTCTTATTACGACACTTCTTAGGAAGGAAACGGAGGCTTAGCTGAAGATGAAAGAGTTGGTAGGTATCAGAACCTGGCTATCAACCCAGGTAATATCTTCAGTTCAGTTCAGTCGCTCAGTCGTGTCTGACTGTTTGCGACCCCATGAATCGCAGCACACCAGGCCATGCCCTGTGGGGCCACCCAAGACAGGCGGGGCATGGTGGAGAGGTCTGACACAATGTGGTCCACTGGAGAAGGGAATAGCAAACCACTTCAGTATTCTTGCCTTGAGAACCCCATGAACATGTAATATCTTAGGATTATTTAAAACTGAGTAAACTATAATGTATTTATATATTTTATATAACACTTCATGCCAGAATGAGTTTGAAGGCGCTTTAAAAAAACATATAAAAGTAGAAAAAGTTAAAGTTCATAATGACTAAACTATAATAAAGTTAAAAGTAAACATGTAGAAAATAGCCTTGTACCATCTTGTGAGACTACTGAGACTGCCATAGAAGCAACCTCAGCTAAAACTCGAGTTCACAGACCCTGGGTAAGAATGTATACAGAGGTGCATGTTGCCATACATCTTAGGTTTGTTGAGACTGAAATGTGTGCTTAGAGCACTGCTTCAGGTCGCCATAAAAGTAGTGGAATTGTTGGTGATGTTAACTTATCAACTTGGTAAAGTATAAAGTGGGCAAAATATTTGTATTCACGCTACAAGAATCTTTTGTCTTCTCAGCTTGTGAAGCACTTACCGAGTGGGAATATCTACCGCCTGTTGGACCCCGCCCACCAAAAGGATTCGTGGGGCTGAAAAACGCTGGTGCTACTTGTTACATGAACTCTGTGATTCAGCAGCTCTACATGATTCCGTCCATTAGGAATGGTATTCTTGCAATTGAAGGCACAGGTAGTGATGTAGACGATGATTTGTCTGGGGATGAGAAGCAGGACAATGAGGTAAATTTTATTTAGCATTTTTGTCTTCTGTGTTCGAAGTTCTGATTCTAGATAACTGTTGTTCTCTCTCAGAGAGCTACTTTCGTTGGACCTGTTGGCATATATTTGAAAATAAAGCTAGAACCTCCCAGTGTAGACTTCTGCCTCGACATAGTGTTCACTGCCTGTGAGACTTTCAACTACAGCTGATTTTTATGATAGTTAATATTTTTAAAGCAATAGTTAATGTACTAACTTTTGGAGGTTTGGTTTAATTTAGAGTTTGTATGATGATAAAAACCTTCATCTTTAGTAATAGTTTAGTTACACTTTTACTTTCCTGTTTGATATTTTAATTATGTATCTCCATTTATGCTGTTATATACCATACCAGTTTCATTACCTATGCTTACTTTTTGATTGCTTTTGCCTTTCCCCCAGATCATAACTCGTTTTACTTAGGAAACAAGCTTCTCTCTACTTCAGACAAAATTTAGGCTCCTGCCAAGTATCCAATGCAGAAATAAAGCTGTGAATAAATTAGATAGTGGTGGGTCAGAGTTGACCTAACTATGGCATAGTTCTTTAAAGAAGAGACTGTGGTCATGTTTGTGTTCACCCTGTATCTCTTTGTTTTTATTTGACCTTTTCCCATTCATGGTGTTGGTGAGAGCCGAGGAGAGCAGCCAGAGCATGCTCTGTCTGTAGCAAATATCTTAAATGGTTCTTTTCTCATTCCATCTCTTCAGTCACCAAACTCTCTGCTCTGAGTAGTTGAATCACTTACAGGGAGGGCTTCTGAAACATAGACTTGCCTCAACTCTTCCCCGGGCTTGCTTTCTTTGCCTGTGTGCTTTTTCCTTCGCTAAACTAAGTTTCTCTTGAGCAGGGACTGGCCATTGCCTGTTTCTACATCTAGGTCTCACACACAGTTCCACAGCCAGCATTGTTTTTGCATCTCTATGAATTTGACCATTCTAGGTACCTCATCAAGGTAGATCCGTACCATGTTTATTTTTCTGTGACTGGCTTGTTTGACTTAATGTAATATCCATTTCATAGCATGTCTCAGAATTTCCTTTCTTTTAAAGGCTGAATAATATTCCTTTGAATGTATGTACCACATTTTGTTTATCCATTTATTCATCAGTGGGCACTTGGGTTGCTTCTACTTTTTTCTTTTTTTTTTTGCCACTTGGCTTGTAGGATCTTAGTCCTCCAACCAGGGATGGAATCTGTGCCCCTGCATTGGGAGCTTGGTATCTTAACTACTGGATCACCAGGGAAGTCCCTGCTTCCACCTTTTGGCAAATAATGCTGCTCAGAACATGGGTATACAAATATCTCTTTTAAGATCTTTCTTGCAATTCTTTGGTTGTTGAACCCAGGCATGGAATTGCTGGATCATTTGATAGTTTTATTTTTCTTTAGGAACTGTTTTCTACAGTGGCTACACCATTTTACATTTTCCACCAATAGCATCCTAGGATTCCAGTTTCTCTGCACAGAGCTCTTTCATTTTTCTGAGGTGCTATATGTCTCTGTTCTTTCGTTGCATGTGCTTTTGGTATTGTATCAAGTAAATCAGTGTCAAATCTAATGTCTTAAAGGTTTTGCTCTATGTTTTAAGAGTTTTGTAGTTTTAGCTCTTACATTCAAATCTTTGATCCACATTGAGTAACCTTTTGTGTATAGTATTAGGGGAAAGTTCAACTTCATTCCTTTGCATATGGATATCTAGTTTTTCCAGCACCATTTGTTTAAGAGTACTACTCTCTTAACATGTACATTGTGTTGAATGTTTACAAGTCTAAGCAGTTTGCATACATTATCTCATATCCTCCTCACAACACTTACATGAAGAGTGTGTTCACCCATTTACACGATGCACTTAATTGCTCAAAGTCACTTAGCCTTATAAGTAGCAAAGCCTGCGTTTGTGTCCAGTACAGCCTGAGTTAATTACCTCACTGTCCTTTGCTCTATCACCTACCTCTGAAATACATAGTTACTCCTTATGACAACTCTTATGTGAAATGGGTGGGGATAAACTTTGATACTGTAAATTAAAATTTATAAATTGAACGTTACGTGCTTTGGAAATAAATAGAAATACAAGTGATTTGTTCACTGATCATTCAACATTTGTCTCAACATAATTTTTACTATACTTTGAAGTTCGATTAGCTCATTAGTGATATGTTTTGCTTTCCAGAGCAATGTTGATCCCAGAGATGATGTATTTGGATACCCTCAACAATTTGAAGACAAACCAGCATTAAGTAAAACAGAAGACAGAAAAGAGTACAATATTGGTGTTTTGAGACACCTTCAGGTCATCTTTGGTCATTTAGCTGCTTCTCGACTACAGTACTATGTGCCCAGAGGATTTTGGAAACAGTTCAGGTAAATTATGGGTGGCTGCCTGGAGAATCCCAGGGACGGGGAGCCTGGTGGGCTTCCGTCTATAGGGTCGCACAGAGTCGGACACGACTGAAGCGACTTAGCAGCAGCAGCAGCAGCAGTAATTGGGATATTGTTTAAACCTTTATGACCGTCTCATGACACTAACATTAAACTTCTAAAACCTATACTGGAAAGCACTTTTATGTTTAACATTTAAGCAGTAGTAATAGTCAAACTTTATTTCATAGTTGGGTTTGTTTTCTCATTATCCCCAAAGGAGGTAGAAAATGTCTTAGTAAGAGGCAGCATTCTTTAGTCTCTTAAGATGTTAATGATTTTTTATTTTGAAAGTTTATAATATTTACATACGTAGGGAAAAGAGTATGAACCCTTATGTATTCATCACTCAACTTCAATAATTGTCAACTCGTTGCCATTTAATCTACATTCCCATCTACTTCTTTTTAGAAGCAGATGCATAATTTCACTCATAAATATTTCAATGTGTATTTCTAATGTCTTTTTTAACATGACCATGATACTATTATCGTGTCCTTTAAAAATTCCTTGATATCCTTGTCAATGTTTGATTTTACCCAATGACCTCATAATTTTTTTTTTTTTTTTTTAATTTTTTGAAATCATGACCCAAATGAAGTCCATATGCTGCAGGTGTTGATATGTCTCTGTAGTCTCTTCTTTTTTCACCCTTGTAGTTATTTGTTGGGGATAAAAAACAAATAAGTAGTTAACTCCATACATTTTCCCATTTGGATTTTATTGAGATCCCTGTGGTGCTTTGTTTTCCTCAGTTCCCTACATGTCATATAAATAGGTAGAGAGAGCTAGAGGCTCGATCAGGTTCCGCTGTTATTTTTTTCTTGGAGTGGATAGACAAGGCCTACCTCGTAGGTGATAACAGTAAGCTCAGTGAGGAGAAGTATATAATGTCTGCTGCCTCCTAGGATAACACCCATTGATTATCATTGCCTAAATGCAACATTTCATCAGTACTACAAAATCGTCACATCCTAGTTTTATCATTCTTTCATTTAATAGCCAGAGTAGATCTGTAAAGGAAACGTCCCCATAGCAACTTTTTGGCTAGTCTAATGTACAATTTTATAGGAAAGGTGTGATAAATACCGGGGGGGGGGGGGGGGTGGGGATTTGTTGTTGTTCAGTTATGTCTTGATCTTATTTCTCTGGCCTCATTTATTTCACCTCTTTTTTTATTACCTCTGTGTCATGCACTATACTAAAATACTGTAGTATTATACAACTATGTATCTGTACTATGTATGAAAACACCATAATCCTTCGTAATAGTGTTTTTGTTTTTAAATAGTACTCCTTTCTTTTTTTTTTTTTTTTGGCTGTACCAGACAGCTTGTAGGATCTTAGTTTCCCAACCAGGTATTGAACCCAGAACCTTGGCAGTGAAAGCATGGGGTCCTAACCACTGGACCAGCAAGGTATTCCCTTAAATACTACTCCTTAGAATCCCTTCAAGGTATCTCCCAGACAGCTGAGCAGGGGAGCCAAGGGTCACCTGACACTGCTTCTCTGGTCCACCTTCTCTGCTTCAGTCATAGCAGCTGCCCTTTTCCCTACCAGGATACTACTTAGATTTCTTTTGAAACCACCACTTTATAATACAGTGACCTCCGTATGACTCACCATATAAATTCCACCGATTGCTCTAACTAGGCCCCCTATTTAATCCACACTTACTGGCTTGCACACACCCCCACCTCTTTCCCAACTCCGCTTTCACTCTTGCAGTCCCATCACCTGGCAGAACTCTCACCTTCCTCTGACTATTCCAAGTTTTCTTTCTTTCTCTAGCTTGTTCCATCTCTGCCATAAGGCTTTTAGCATTTCTGTTCTTTCTCTTCCAGATTATTACTCTTAAACTTTTTGAACTTTTGTCTTAAAATTTGTTATTCAGTTATAATTCTCACTCTTCTTGTAATACATTTGCTTTTTTTGGCTTCTGAGTTCATTGTTCCCTGTTAGTGGAGCTCTCAATTTGTCTAGACTAGCACTTTTGGATTATCTTCACTTTAGATCTGTGATGTACTCTTAAGTACATGTGGGTGAGTTAACCACATTTCGCACCCCTAATTTTTTATGTTGAAAAATTTCACACCAGCAGAAAAGGTAAAGTAGTATAGGAATCACCTTTATGATGCATATTCTTCACCCAGATTTACCAGTTAACATTTTGCCATATTTGCTTATGGGTATACTTGAGTTTTGGTTTTTATTTGTTTTTTTCTAAACTAGTTGATAGTTGGAGATCTTACTCTTGATCCCCCTCATATGCCTCAAAGTGTATCCTCTAAGAATAAGGACATTTTCCTACATAATATTTAGTACAATTATCACAGCATGAAATACAGCATTCAGTACTGTCATCAGTATATATTCCAATTTCCCCAAAATAGTCTTTGTAATTTTTCCCCCCCAATTTCAGACTGGTATCCTAGAAAGAATCATAAGAATTTGGTTATTAGCTCTTCAGTCATCTCTAAATTAATCTCCCTAATTTGTCATGATGTATGGTGCTTTATTGATTTGTGTAATTATTGCCCCATGATTAGATTCAGGTTAAACTTTGTTGGCAAGAAGAGATACCTCTGAATGCAGTGCAATGAGAAGCATATAGTATCATCACCCATGTAGTTTTTCTTGGTAGTTTTGTGGTATTTCTTTCCTAGTAAAGTACCACTTTTGCTGTGAATCTTACTTTCCTACACAACAATCAATACATAAAGAGCATCCTTTTTTTCCCTACTTCCTCATGTAATTGAGGAGTAAAATCTCAGTTTATATGTGTTTTTTTTGGTTGTATTGCCTTTTCCCTGAAAAATATATTGTATTTATTGTTCTGGGACTGTCACCCGTTACATATTTTACTCCATTCATTTCTTAGGCTTTGGGGTGAGCCTGTTAATCTTCGTGAACAACATGATGCTTTAGAATTTTTTAATTCATTGGTGGATAGTTTAGATGAAGCTTTGAAAGCCTTAGGACATCCAGCTATGCTAAGTAAAGTCTTAGGAGGTTCCTTTGCGGATCAGAAGATTTGCCAAGGCTGCCCACATAGGTGAGTACTAATTGCATACTTTATATGTATGTTGTACTGTTTATTATTAATTACGTAAAAAAGTGAAGTATGCTACCACTTACTTAAATACCTGAGATGGGATGAATTATATATTGTGCGTACCTTACTATTGGAGGAGGTTGGTTGTTTGTCTTCTCATTTTATTACAATGAAGTTTAACAACAGAAAAGTTACATGAACTTTGTGGATCTGTTTGTTTGTTTTTGTCAAATAATACTTGGTTCCTTTAACTCCACCTAAGCTCTTACTATTTTATACTCTTATATGTCCTTATGTATGATCATGCCTAAGAAAATACATGGCATTTTGCATATACAGGTATTACTAATGAATTTTTCCTTTATCTTAAAATAGTTAATAATATTGTAAATATGTTAAGTTTAGAAGATGACAAGTGTGGGGCACTATTTCCTATACAAATGAAATGCTGACTGTTTGAAAATAGCGTTGATTACTGTCATTGTCTTTAAGGTATGTTTCCCACACAAAGCATTTATAGCAAAAAATATAAACATTTGTTTGGGTGTTTTTTTTTTTTTTTTTTTTTTTTTTTTTCTTAAAAGGGAAGTTGATTAAGAACTCTCATTGAAAATAGTTAAAATAACTATTAAAGTTTACTACTGATACACGTTTATGACAACTTTATGGAAATTTTACTTTGGAACTTCTCTTGTATGTCATCAATTAATTAATGTTACTGAAGTCCCTTCTCACCAAAATATCACAGTAAGGCAGTATTTTCTACAAGGACACAACTTAGCAACTGAACAACAGGAACAAAAGAGCATTATGTATAGTCATAGGTTGTGTGTGTAGATGGTTAGTGGGGGGTGCTTCATTTTTGAGCCATTTTAGAATCATTTCATTTTGGAAATGATTGAGGGAGTGGTAATATTATATACAAATGTTAAGCTATTCATTCTGAATGAGGCCATGAAATTGTTTACACAGAGTGGGCAACTTTTGCTTCTTTTGAAAGACTTTGTGCATTATTAGGTAGACCAGAAAATTGTCATTTTAACCTCTTGATTTTATACTGATTTAAAAAAATTTTTCTGGCTATCTGTTTTGGTCAGTTTTTCTTGGTTTCTTATAGACAGTTTTCAAAATTATTGGGAAATTACTGGTTTTCTTTGCTAAGTGAAAATGTCCAGAGAGCATATAATCTTAAGTAAAATTCCTGAAGTTCAAATACCTACTCCAGAACTAAACTAGTCCTGTTCCATGCTAGAAGGTTACATAAATGAGAGTCCTGTGACAGTCTATTTTAGGGTATTTATCTAGAATAACAGTTAACAAACTATGGACCATAGGTCAAGTCCAGCCCTGCATCTGTTTTTGTCAAGTTTTATTGGCACATACCCACTCCTTTACCAACTGTCTGACTGCTCTCACTGTAACAACAGAGTTGAGTAGTTGCTATAAGGACCTCAAGGCCCAAAAAAACTGGTAATATTTACTCTGGCCTTTCACATACAGAAAAACTTTGCTGACTTCTCATTTTTCGAATGACCAATTTTTTACCTGAAATCATAAAATCGGACTTCTTTTTTCTCATCCATGGGCTCTTCCCTAGTTATCATAACAATTTGCTTAATACTTCATATTCCATTCATGTCACTTATAAATGCCTATTTCATTAACTAAATTGAAAAGCCCTTAATTCGAGGGACCATCTTAAACACTGACTATCCCACAGTGTTTTATACATGGTAGGCACGGCATATATTTGTTCAGTGAATTAATTTAATGGTTGAGAGTGAAGTTCTCACATCCTATGTTCTAAATTTATAAATATGTCTCTTCACAAATCTGAAATTCCTTTGGTAGAATATTGCCAAAAGGTGGGATTCTGGCTCCTATTCAGATTGCTTAGCCCATGTTCATTTGTATGTTCAACTTGTGCTTTAGTAATGTTTCCATTATAGAAGAGGAGAAACATTTAGAAATTTAGCTCATTATAATCTAAACAGATGATGGCGGAAGGAGCATGGTAGACCATATAGAGATGGAGCTGTGAAGCCAGACAGATCTAGCTTCAAAACACCATTTCTCCTGGTAATCTTCACATTTTGAACCCCACTTCCCTCATCTCTGATGTGGAGATGGTCATGGAAAATATTTGTTGTGAAGACAAAGAACCTGTTATGTATAGTGTGTAAACAATCTAATGTAGTGCCCAGCAGAGGATAAATGGCCCGTAAATGGTAACTGTCATTTATGAGTACATTTTTTAACTTAATGGGTTTTGTATTCTATTATAAATATTGCAAAAGTGGTTTACATTGAGCCCATAATTAAGTAAGATGTTTAGAAAATTAAGGAATAAATTATCTTTGATCATTTCTTAAATAATATCTTTAGATACGAGTGTGAAGAATCTTTTACGACTTTGAATGTAGACATTAGAAATCACCAAAATCTTCTTGATTCTTTGGAACAATATGTCAAAGGAGATTTATTAGAAGGTGCAAATGCTTATCATTGTGAAAAATGCAATAAAAAGGTATGGATTGCCCAGTTTTGTTTAAAATAATGATGGTTACATATAATGGGTTTGGAAGAATGATTGTTTTCATTTGTTCTCAAAATTTGCCCTCTTTATTCCCTGCCCTGCTGTGTTAACAGTGGTAACAGAGAGGTAGTTAAGATAACTTAAAGGGTTTGTCAGGTAAAGAGAAGCTAGTGCCAGAAAGGGCTAGGGGAAGCAGGTAAAGATAAGAGTGAATCACTTTAGAGGTCGCAATAGCTTAATACCACAATCTCTTGTCTGACTTACACAGGCACCTTTCATCCATATCTGACCAGACTGCTTGAGCTCTGCAAAGCTACAGAGCTCATAGAGGAAAACATTGCTCCTCTCACATCCAGAGTTACTAGCCAAGACCGAGAAGTTCGCTGAAACCAAACTGTTAATTGCTTTATTTAGCCACATAAGATTTCTTCTACCACCTGTTTTTTAAAACCACTTGGATCAATTTTTTTTTTGACTCACCTGGTATTGGTTTTTGTCTATGGGCATTTAATAGTATCTTTCTGGGCTCCCAAGCCCTCTTACCTCTAAGTCACCTGTATTATTTTGACTTTACATACCACTTGGAGAGGTTTTAAAATCTAGAGGTTGAGATGACCTGTAAAGTCATACCCCTACCACTCAAGCTCTAAGACTTGAGGCAGGTTACTTAAATCTCTCAACTGCTCCTCATTCTCATGCTTAAGGTTCAGTAGTACCTGCTTGAGAGGTTTGTGAGGATTATACACGTTACTACTGGGGCAGCATTTAGCATATAATTTGGCACCTAACTGCCCAATAAATATTGGCTGCTATTATTATATTTCTGTAGTTGGCTCACAGCAAACTACACCTTCATTAAAATAACAATATCAGACAGATAATAATGGTTAGGTAATACTGCCAACCTAGAAATCAGGCAGCGAGTAAATCACTAATTTTTGCAGTTAGTAGCAAGTGGCATCAGAGTACTTCTGTATTACTTGTTTTAGTTAACATTAAAACTATAAACTGACAGAATTTTTGCTCTGATTATGTTTACTATCACGTTATGTTAACACTTAAAATTTCAGATTAATGTTGAGAATTTAATAATAGAGTTTTAAAGTTTGGTGTTTTTTTGCAGTGGATTATAAAAGAACATCTAGTAATTTGTTCTGTTCATTTTAGGTTGATACTGTAAAGCGCTTGCTTATTAAAAAATTGCCTCCTGTTCTTGCTATCCAACTAAAACGATTCGACTATGATTGGGAAAGAGAATGTGCAATCAAGTTTAATGATTATTTTGAATTTCCTCGTGAGCTGGACATGGAACCGTACACAGTTGCAGGTGTTGCAAAGCTGGAAGGAGATAATGTAAACCCAGAGAGTCAGTTGATACAACAGAATGAGCAGTCTGACAGTGAGACAGCAGGAAGCACGAAATACAGACTTGTGGGGGTGCTTGTACACAGCGGTCAAGCAAGCGGAGGACATTACTATTCTTACATCATTCAAAGGAATGGAGGAGATGGTGAGAGAAACCGTTGGTATAAATTTGATGATGGAGATGTAACTGAATGTAAAATGGATGACGATGAAGAAATGAAAAACCAGTGTTTCGGTGGAGAGTACATGGGAGAAGTATTCGATCACATGATGAAGCGCATGTCATACAGGCGCCAGAAAAGGTGGTGGAATGCTTATATACTTTTTTATGAACGATTGGACACAATAGACCAGGGCGATGAATTGATACGATACATATCAGAGCTTGCTATCACCGCAAGACCCCATCAGATTATTATGCCATCAGCCATTGAGAGAAGTGTACGGAAACAGAACGTGCAATTCATGCATAACCGAATGCAATACAGTATGGAGTATTTTCAGTTTATGAAAAAACTGCTTACATGTAATGGTGTTTACTTAAATCCTCCTCCAGGTAAGCATCAAGAATTTAGCTTCTTAGTAACAAAGCATACCTCTTCTTGCAGGATTTCTTAGCAGGCATCAACATGCTTGTTTTCTTTCTTTCTGATTGTTTTCAAGTCCTGTTTCAGATGACTGTTACCTTTGAGCATTATATATTATCTGGGTATTTAGAGACAGAGGAGCTTTTGTTTGTTATAACAGTTTGTTTTTATTTACTCAAGCATTAGTTGAAGTGTGCTTTAATGAACAGAATTATTTCATAAGTAGCCTCAGGGGTTTTAACATAGTTGGGGCTTGGAAAATTGTAGGTAATGCAGATTTGTATGAAAACGGGGCTTGGGCATACAAATTTGACTATTTTTTAATCTGCACTTTATTTATAGGGCAAGATCACCTGTTGCCTGAAGCAGAAGAAATCACAATGATTAGTATTCAGCTTGCCGCTAGGTTCCTCTTTACCACAGGATTTCACACCAAGAAAATAGTCCGTGGCTCCGCCAGTGATTGGTACATTGTTTTGGATTTTCATTCCTATTATTACTGGCATTTAGTTTGGTTCTTTAATATACTGCTTTATTTTTTCCAAGCCCTAATAATCTTGTTTCAGATTTGGAATGCAGAATTTAAAAAATCTTGGTAGCAATAGTGAAAGAAATCATATTTAAGTAATTCCTCAGATTGAATGTGGCCCTTTATTACTCAGGAGCCGGCTTCTGTTATAGTGTATCATATCTTTGACTTCTGTGTACAAAACATTACAGGATGATACTTAAAGGTTATCTAATCACAAAATGATTACATTTTAGCTTCCCTAGATTACATTCAGCCATAGGTTAAAAAGGTAAAAACTTAAAATGAATTTGTTTCTAATTGTGGAAGTTTGGAGACCATTTATATCATACCTTGATTTAACAATATTTACTTAACTATTCTAATAGTAAGATGTTAAGGGAATGGGGGTTATCGTTTTTGTCATTGAACCTAGGATTTTGTTTGTTTTGTCTTAGGTATGATGCATTATGTATTCTCCTTCGTCACAGCAAGAATGTACGTTTTTGGTTTGCTCATAATGTCCTTTTTAATGTTTCAAATCGCTTCTCTGAATACCTTCTGGAGTGCCCTAGTGCAGAAGTGAGAGGTGCATTTGCAAAACTGATAGTTTTTATTGCACATTTTTCCTTGCAAGATGGGCCATGTCCATCGCCTTTTGCATCTCCAGGACCTTCTAGTCAGGTAATTGCCCAGTTTACTTCTAATGATTAAATGCTTACACATGAATTCTGTTTCCTGGAAGCTGAAGCCACACATATATGCATCTGTTTGAGATGTTTACCTAATAAATGTGCATGAGCATGTAATAACCATGTGATCTGATGCCTCAATGTCTATGAGTTCCATTAAAAAGTACTTCCCAGCAATGAATAGTGTTATTATACACTTACTGTTATATGTTATACATGGATTTTAATTCATCCCCTTTCCTAAAAAAGCAACCCTTTTTAATAGTTCCTTGTGTGATCAGTCCTTCTAGAAATTTCTGCCTATATTTAACGTGTCTGTGTGCGTCTTCCTTTTTTATGCAAAGAGAATTATATCGTACCTGCATCTTGTTGCTAGAAAACAGCCAATGTTTTCATCTTTTACAGGCTTATGACAACTTAAGCCTGAGTGATCACTTACTAAGAGCAGTATTAAATCTGCTGAGAAGAGAAGTTTCAGAGCATGGGCGTCATTTACAGCAGTATTTCAACCTGTTCGTAATGTATGCCAATTTAGGTAAGAATTTAAATTTTCATAATTCTGCTTTAATGTATTAAGTAATGAAATCATTGAAGTCAAGTGATGAAATATAACCTGGTCTAAAATAGAAAATGTTTCATAAAACCTACTATGAATTTTATCTGAAACTTTTTGCTACACTTTTTACCTTGTACTTTATTTATGCATGTGTCTTATCTCTGCTCAGACACAGGTCAGAATCTGTATCTTAATCATATTTTTATCTCCTAAAGCAGTGGTGCTAGACCTGGTTTTTTGAAAATACTGATTCCTAGGCCCCATCCCAAACCAACGGAATAAGAATTCTCAGAACTAACACAAGGAATCCACATTTTTAAAAGGTCCCAGATGATTGTGTAATATTCACCATGGTTGGGTGAAGGATTTAGTCTATACTTAAATTTTGTTGAAGTAAATGAAATTAAAAGTTGAGAATAATATAAATATTCACTTAAATTGCCTGTTATTTATGTTAAATTCTAAACCCAAACATGACTGTCATTCCAGGTTTTGTGTGTGTCACTTACTAATCTACCAATGATCCATAACCCTTTTAACACAGCAACATTCTACTTTGTATTTGTCGTCTTTTCCCTTACCTCCCCATACTAAAGATACTTGCATATTTGCAGTTGAAAAGAATATTACACAAACAAGCATAAGGGGAATCTGTACTTCACATTTAGATGTGTCAAATCTTAGGTATTTATAAAAATTATACTCTGTTCAACTCCCTTTTTTAGGTATTCCCTGTCTAAAAAAGCATTCATCATTTGCCCATAATGTAATCTAAAGTTTCTCTGCTGAAAGCAAATACAGGTCTATAAACTTTAATGCAAAATCCTTAGGACCAATAGGCTTTGGGGTTCAGAAGTGTTCAGGTTTAAGAAAGGTAAAATAGTGCATATACCATGAATTATGTAACATCCCTGGAGCAGTGTCCAGAACAGCACTTTGTAATCATGCATATGAATATTCACACTGAGAGGGGTTGGATGGGAGACTGTAATAGCTCTTGTCAGTTCAGGCCAGATTTTCAAACCAACTTTATGAGTGAACTTGTTTATATTGATGAAAAGAGCTGTTTGAATCTAGGGATTTCAAATAGGGATTGTGGACTTGTATTTATTATACTTCTTGGAACATGGCAGTAAATAAGACTGTTACTTTCTAATGGGGTATAGAAGCAAATTAAAGGGTACTTGCCATAAAATATGTGACAATAATGAGGGAAATACAGCGTGCTGTAGAAGTACATCAGTAGGGGTACCTGACCAGATTTGGGGAGTGTGTGGGACTTAATGGAGAAAGTGATTGTAGGAATTGGTTGAATTTTTCCATGCAGAGTGAACAGCAGGTGCAGAGACTTGGAAGTAAATTCAGCATGGCTCATTGGAGGAAATGAAAGGTTATTAAATCTGACTAGAATTGATGTAATATGGGGATGGCAGGAGCGGTGAGCAGAATTCTCTAATCGTGCTATTCTGTCAAGCCTTGAGAGATTCTGGACTTGATCCTGAGGGCATTGATGATCCATTATAGAATTTTGAATAGACGTGGCTTCTAGAAAGATCATCCTGGCTGCAGTGTGAAATGGATTACAGGGAAAGTAAGACTAGAGGATTTTTTAATCCTAGACCACCTGTCGACAGAAATGTGGCTTATACTGAGAAATTGACAGTGAGGGGGATACAAGTAGACAAATTCTGGTGCTTTTCATTAGATGTAAGGCCAGTAGGATTTGGTGATTGGATATTCAGGGAAGGGTAATGTGGAAGAGATGTTAAGAGTGATGCCCAGAATTCCAGCTTGCTAAACTGACCAGGTAGTAGTGCCATGTACTGAGCAGGGCAGACACAGGAAGAACATGGACAGGGAATTTGAGTCTTTGTGACACCCAAATAGAGGTGTCCGGTAGAACAGGATCTATTTGGAAATATTTTTGAATCAGCTGAATAAAAATAGCTGGAACTTGAAGCCATTAGAATGGGTTTGATCATCCAGGGAAGGCATACAGTGTAAGGAGATAGCCTGACATGGGAACTTGGAGGACCATCACTTTTTAAGAGACAGGAGGAGGACTCAAATAAGAACAAGAAGAGGTAGAAAGAAAATGAGAGGAACCCAAGAAAGGGTGAAATGGTTACAATTGGAGAACTATTCCTTAACTTTAAACCAGAAAGAGGGGCAGAAGCCAGGTAAGCACGGGTTGAAGAGCAGGCAAACGAGAAAGTAGAGGGAACGAGGTTAGGCGTCTTTCAAGAAGCTTGGCTTAGAAGAAAGAAGAAAGGCAATTTATAAGAGAATTCTGATTTCTCCATTTTCGGCGTTCATTTAGGATTGCCGTCTAGGCTGGTCCCTGAGACTCCCCAGGCCATAGAAGTGTCCTGAGGATTGCAATGTCAGAGTCACTGTTTAACCATTTAATATTTAACTCCAATTAGATTTTTGGTTCTTTTAATTTTTTTAATAATCATTTTTTGTATTCTTATTTTTTAATAATACTCTGAATGCCAAGTAAAAGTCATCTTCTGATCATAAAGGTTGTAGAAAAAATAACTCCTTTATTATGAAGCCCTTCCGTCCCAGTTCTTTCATGTAATTCTTCCCCTCTCTTCCTGCTTCTCCCTTCTGTACTGTAGGTGTGGCAGAGAAGACACAGCTTCTGAAATTGAGTGTACCTGCTACCTTTATGCTTGTGTCTTTAGACGAAGGTCCGGGTCCTCCCATCAAGTATCAGTATGCTGAGTTAGGCAAATTATACTCGGTAGTGTCACAGCTAATCCGCTGTTGCAATGTCTCATCAAGAATGCAGTCTTCAATCAATGGTAAAGTCAAATGCTCTCTTCTTTACATTGGTTTTAAAGTACTACTGACCATAAATATTGAAAGTGATTCTGAAGAAGTTTCAGTATAAAACAAGAATCTGTGAAAGTCCATGCTTTGGAATATTTTACAGTTTGAGTCTTGCATGGTTTTCACATGCTTAAGGGAATCTTTCTATCTACTTGCTGCTGAGGTTGGCATCTTGTTTAAGAAGTAGTTTAAGAACGAACTTTGAAATAAGAAAATGCCAGTATTGGTATTTAACTTTTATGTTTTATCATCTTGATATATCTGATCATTATAATGCTTCATATTACTTTCTTTGTACTTGGAAAATGATCTATATTATTTTTTTCTTTAAAAAAAAATGATAAAGCTATTTTCTGTAGTGAAAGCTGGATATTCTTGTGGAGAAGCCGATTAGTTTTTCATTGACGACAAATCTGTGTTCTAGGTAACCCTCCTCTTCCCAATCCTTTTGGTGATCCTAATTTATCACAACCTATAATGCCAATTCAGCAGAACGTGGCAGACATTTTATTTGTGAGGACAAGTTATGTGAAGAAAATCATTGAGGACTGCAGCAACTCAGAGGAAACCGTCAAATTGCTTCGTTTTTGCTGCTGGGAGAATCCTCAGTTCTCATCTACTGTCCTCAGTGAACTTCTCTGGCAGGTTAAAGAAAAATATACATTCATATGTCTCTATAACTTGTTCTTTTATTTTTATTATATTTTTAAGTATACAATTATACTAGTTTAGGTGTGCAACGTAGTGACTTGATGTTTTTATACATTACACATCACAAAGTGATCACCAGTGTTGCTGCTTTAAAGAAGTTCTTTACCACGTTTTACCTGTTTTTAGGTGGCATATTCCTACACTTATGAACTCCGGCCCTACTTGGATCTGCTTCTGCAGATCTTGCTGATTGAGGACTCCTGGCAGACTCACAGGTAGCTACCCTTTTTTTTGTTTCTTGCCCAGTTCTTAAAGTAAGTGAAATTAACAGCACATTTATTTTTTTAACCTCTTGGAAGTCTAATAAATGTTTTATTGTAAAACTTAAAGATGAATAAAACGGTTCCCTCTTCCCTCACAACTTCATTTTCTTTTCCTCTCATTGCCCAAGTTGCATACTTAATATACTAACCTTTTTCTTTCAGTTGGCGTTATGTTTTACATTTGGAGGAATTTTTTGGTAAATGTTTGCATTTCATCAGTGATGCTCTAGAGTTATTTTAGGATTGGCTTACATTAGTTTTAGAATTCTGTGCGAGTCCCTTCGGTAAATAAGTATAGGCGGTTCCCATATTCATTGTAGTTAATGATCTGAAAGTCACTGTGAACACTGAGCAAGTACCACTAGGTCGTTGCTCCCGGGGGATAGACAGTTAGGTTCGTGCAAGCCTCTGGGTACATTTTTTTTTTCAACCAATCAATACATAACCTTTTTTAAAATGTGTTCTGTTTAAAGAAATCTTGTTTAATATATATTGAAGAATTTGTTGGGAAACAAGATTTTGTATAGTAGACTGCTTCCTCTCTGTCACTATAACTAAAACAAACCTGAAAACAAGTTCTGTAACAACAAAATGCTTAAAGAGAAATTAAAGTCTTGAGTGTTAGTGCGGATTGCAAATGCCAGAAATCATGAAATAATATTTTCAAATTATTCACCAAAATTAACAATCATAGATTTCAGACAGTTAATATTATAAAAATTGAATTAAACCAGAAATCAGTTTTCCATTAAACACAAAATTTAATAGTTCCAAAACTGTAGCCATTTATTTTGAACACTACCAGTACCCTTCTCAGTATGATCAGAGGATTTAAAACTTATGAGTCAGTTGAAATGGAATCTTAAATTTTCACTATTTTCTTTTGAAAATGCTATAAACATGTATAGCTTTAAACCAGTTAGCCATATCTTAGCCCTAATTAGAATAAGTTATAACACTAAACGCACATGTGCTGGTTTAAACATGGGAATTTGTTTTTTGTGTAATAAGATTGTTGTTATGATTCCCTGGCACCAAGCTTGAAAATAAATTTCTCATAGTGGGCTTTTAGTCTTTTGGTGAACTGTGTATTTATGGAGCATCTCCCATGGGCTTGGCACTGTTAGGCATTGAGGAACAAGGGAGGCAAAGATAATATTGATAAAAATGGTATTTTTAAAGCAGTTGATTCATTATCACTTGAAAAAATTGAAGGTAAAAACAGAAAATACACTGCAGTGTTTCAGATTAAATAGCAGGAAGCCTGTACGTGGTTGATTGTGTGGCCTGAGATGGTTTAACTTTGCAAAATTACAAAGTTATTTCCAAACAAAATAAATTTAATGAATGCATGTAATACAAAAAAAACAAAACTTGCCTTTTGATTTGAAACATTCTATTAGGTAAAATGTACAGTGTATAAAAGGTTTTTTTAAATTACTGACTATACAGGTAAGGTTTCTTTATTGAGATAAAATTCACTATTTGTTTTTTAATTCACTATTTTAACCATTTTGAAATATGCCATTCAGTGACTTTTAGTATATTTCGTGTTGTGCAACCATTACCACTGTCTAATTCCGTTCATTTTCATCACTGTGGAGGGAAAAGCCAAACCCACTTAAGCAGTAACTTCCTAGTCCTCCTGTCCCCCACCCCCTGACACCCACTCGTCTGCTTCTGTCTCTCTGGATTCGTCTATCCATGGGCAAATACCCAGGACTTGGATATTCCGTTCATCTCATATGATAGGAATCATACAATATGTTCTTTTGTATCTGGCTTCTTTCACTTAGCATAGTTTTCAAATGCATCCATGTTAGAGTACATATCTGTAATTCATCCCTCTTCATGACTGAATAATATTCTGTTGTATGGATACATTACATTTTATATATTTGTTCACTTGTTGGTGGATATTTGGGTTTCCACCTTTTGGCTGTTGTGAATAATTCTGTTGTGAACATTCATGTACACATTTTGTATTTTCAAAAAAACACCTGTTTTTCAATTCTCTTTTTATATATAGCTCAGAGCAGAATTGCAGGCAGGTAATTTTTAAAATATCTTTTAAAAAATTGGAAGTATTCATAACAAGATTTACTGTCTGAACCATTTTTAAGTTGTGCTACCATCACTGCTACCCGTCCCCAGAGCTTCTTCATCACCCAGACTGAAACTCTGTACCCATTATTCTTGCTTTCTCAAACTTTTGCCTATTTTGAATACCTCGTATAAGTAATCATACAATAATTCCTCGTATAAGGAATCATACAATATTTGTCGTTTTGGATCAGAAATAAGTTGGTTCTAGGCAGCCATATGACCTTGGGTGCAAGCCTTTTAACCTCTTTTTCTTACGTGTTCAAATAATAGATCACATGACTACATCAAAGACCTTTATTGAATGGCCCATAGTAGGCACGTAGTAAATGTTAGCTGCTATTTGATTTTAGAAGTTTTAATTTATGTCACTCCCTTTCAGAATTCACAACGCACTTAAAGGAATCCCAGATGACCGAGATGGGCTGTTTGACACAATCCAGCGCTCTAAGAATCACTATCAAAAAAGAGCATACCAGTGTATAAAATGTATGGTAGCTCTCTTTAGCAATTGTCCTGTTGCTTACCAGATTCTACAGGTGAGGGTTTGTGTGTGTGTGTGTGTGTGTGTGTGTGTGTGTGTGTGTGCGTATAATTGCATAGAAACCTGAATCTAAGGATTCTGTTTTAAAAGATGAGAATTACAAGAATTTGGAGTTGTCATTTCAAGTTAACTTTGAAAAACATGGCAAAACCTTTTTACATACATAGCTTTATTTTCTTTTGAAGGGCAATGGAGATCTTAAAAGGAAGTGGACCTGGGCAGTGGAATGGCTTGGGGATGAACTTGAAAGACGACCATACACTGGCAATCCTCAATACACTTACAACAATTGGTCTCCTCCAGTGCAAAGCAATGAAACATCAAATGGTTATTTCTTGGAGAGATCACATAGTGCTAGGATGACACTTGCAAAAGCTTGTGAACTCTGTCCAGAGGAGGTAAAAAAAGCCACCAGTGTGCAGCAGATAGAAATGGAAGAAAGCAAAGTAATTTTTTACTTTATAGGGCCAGTGTTTATTAATGATAATGGGGGAAGAATTATGTGGAATTTTGTTTGCATTAATATGTATACTATATGTGGTCTTAATGAGGGAGTCTTTTAAAGAAATTCTGGGGAGATTGCCTGAATCGAGTATTTCTGAGAGAACCCAAATCAGGTTTCTTTCAGTTATTTTATCTATAATAAAATTTGTCAGTGGGTCGGTTTTTTAAAGATTTATTTCAAACAAAAAAATTTGAATTTGCCTAACATAATTCTTGATTTTTAAATATTTAAAATCAGGAACCAGATGACCAAGATGCCCCAGATGAGCATGAGTCACCTCCACCTGAAGATGCCCCGTTATACCCCCACTCACCTGGATCTCAGTATCAGCAGGTATCAGGCTTAGTTTGTGTTTTTATCCCCTAGAATTTTTACGCGTTATTTATAGGATGGCTAAGTTTTCTGTTGCCACTGTAAAGTAACAGGGGGATAATCTAGACCAGCTTTGGGGGCATGATCAAGAGGAATGGTTGGCATGAGGTCACAGTGTGATGTGTTTGAGCTTCCCCTGTGGTGTTTCCTAGTCAAATATATGCACCCCTCTTGTACTTAGTAGATGAAGTTAGTAAAAACTATGATTATTTGTATCAGTATAAAATGGTAATATTTAGTATAATGGATTAAGATGACATTTCCTAATAGGCCAAGTCTACAAGTAGAGACATGAAATATGGCAGTGAAGGAAGACCCTGGATATAGCAATGAAGGAAGAACTGTTTGCTTACATAGCATAATCAAGACTTCAATGACAGTAAAAACTTATTGGAAAAAAGTCAGGGATTTGACAGATTTCCATGAATTTTTTTAGAAGATCAATAACTAAATTTAGATGAAGAAACTTTCTAAATGAGAATGTGTCTAAGTCCCAGGTGTGACTCATTTCGATCTTTTGTGGCAGTGATTCTGGAACACGCATTGGAATCCCCTGGTGGGCTGTTGAGGGAGGGGCACCCCAGAGTTTCTGATTCGATAGGTCTAGGAGGTGGGAGCAGGAAAATCGACTTTTCTAAGAATTCCCAGGGGATGCTGCTGCTGGTCTAGGAACCATGCTTTCAGAACCATTGTTTAAGCATTCTTACAGTTCATAGTAGAGGTGGAAGCATGCTGGCTAATTAGAAAATGCACATTCAAGATATTTATTTTCCTAATAGAAATTACAGAAAGTGAAAGCCTAAAATCTTGGCTTGGGTGGTGAGAATGTACACAAAAATGAGAGTTCAGGGGTTTAAAACATTAAGGACCCAAATCCAGCAGGAGAAGAATTGCTTCCCTCAGCCCTGAGACAGCTCATGCTTAATCATGTCTGATTAATCCATTATCTTCAATGTTGTTTTGTTTTCATTAACATCATTCTGTGTTGAGTATTGTTGCTTATGCTATCTCATATGATCATTTAGTCAGATTTCTCGTAGAGAAGTTTCAAGGTGCTTAGAGTGAGAATGGATGTGTTCTGGCACTTTTGTGATTTTTTTTTTTTTTTTTTTTTTAACCACAACCAATAATGAGCTGTGTTATCCCTTATTTGTCAGACTTGAATGTGAATAATTTGGGGCACTTTAAATCGCCTTGGCCAAAGAATTACACCTACGCTGCTCTTACTTGGGGCTTTGAGGCTATCTTTTTTTTGTTTCAAACCAGTGTTTTTCTTCATTAGCCCAAGCATATTTACTTGTTAAGTCCCAGGAATAAAAAGAAATGTTTACATTTCCACAAGCTTCAGCCTGTGGTCTTTAAAGTTGAAGTTCACTATATTAAGTTTTAACATGCAGATCTTGTCTCCCCGCCCAGAATAACCATGTGCATGGACAGCCGTATACAGGCCCAGCAGCACATCACATGAACAACCCTCAGAGAACTGGCCAGCGAGCACAAGAAAATTACGAAGGCAGTGAAGAAGTGTCCCCGCCCCAGACGAAGGATCAGTGAAATGCACACGACTAGCTGGTTCCATCAAGACTGCACCCAGGCCTTACAGTCCAACCTTTTTCTGTGTCTGGCTAATATTTAAAACTAGAAAAAACTATTCCTAATCAATATGGAGTGGAAAGTTTATTCACTGTCTTATCTGCAGAAATTTGCTGTCAATATATAACTCGCCTGCAGTGGAAAGTGTATAGTGTTTTGTAATAAATGGCCTGATGCTAATGTGTAAATGGCAAAGGTGTATATAGTATATTAATGTCTGACTGTTAATTCTTAAGCAAGACTTTTTTCTTGATGAGACTCACAGATCTACAAAACCTACAAAAATTAATTTTCTTGTTATACCCATTGCACTCTGCAACCAGTGTTGCCTGCCTGACGGCAGTTGGATCAACTCCTTTACAAAAACAAAAAATAAACCAACAGCAACAAACCAGAGCCCGTCCATGTCAGCCACACCAATAGTTTCATGTTCATTCTTGGCCACTGGAGTCAGTTTTATTATGAGCAATGTAAGGCTGGTAACCTTTAAATTATTTGGTTGATGTGGAAAATTGGTGATGTAACATTGTTTCTAGATCTTTTTCATTGCCTTTTTATTCTGATGTTAGGTTAATCACTTTGAAGCTATAGTTATGCTGTAACATTTAGCATGGCTTCACACCAGGTTAGTGTAGCCAATGAGGAGAAACTTACCATAATGACAGCAGCTGTCCAGTGTGACGCTGCGTTGCTCAGAGCTCTTCCTTCTTACACTAGAATATAAAATGTAAAACAAGGGGAGAAGTGTGGTAAACAGGTGGATTTCAGTTACACATATGTTGCTTACATCTTCATGTTTGACAATTCAATCTCTGGGTGGGATAAAGAAACTTTAAGTGTCAGTAATGGGAATTTTAAAAGATTAAAACAAATATGCAAAAATTTGCTATGCCAGGATGCTCGGAGCATAATAGAAGACTGTATTTGGTGTGCTTGTTTTGTTTCTTTTGTAGAGCTTACTAGGAGAACCTTCTAAAACTTGCCTTCTGCTGGATCCCAGTGAAGCGGAGGTCATCAGAAACCCACAGTACTTGGAATACCATTGCACCAAGATGTTTGCTGAGCTGCCGCTCAGTCACAGTTTTACTTGAAAGCAAGAGTTGTCCTAGCTCCTTCTCCATTAGTCCAAAAATTTTCATGTTTAAAGCAGGGTCTAATTAAAAAGAAAACTGGTTAATATAATTGAGGTATCAATATCAGAATAAACATTTAAGATGATAAATTCATCAGTTAATACTGTATTTAAAAGAGAATTGGTAACTTGAATGTGTGTAATTTTTTGGAACCTGTCTAAAAACCAAATACCCCTGCAAACAGATACAGTCCACCCTATTCTATTTAAATATTTTGCTGTTTTATTTTATAGAAATTATTTTGCTGAATTCACAAATAGAATTTGATTTAAGAAGAACTTTTTGTCCTGTGGTGTGTTTTGGGGTTTTTTGTTGTTGTTACTTTTTTTTTTTTTTTTTTTTTTAAGGACTGCATATTAAGGTTAATTCTGTGCATAGCACACCTAGACATGACCCTGAATTCAGGAGTTCAGTCACATTGAGTTTTTGTGCACAGAAAGATTTGACCTTTGGCCCTTGACTGAAGATTTAAGACAAAAACAGGATGTTGACACTGTAAAAGTTTCCTAACATAATCAATCTTGTACTTTTTGTATGTTTTTTATATACATGTATATTTAATGAGCACAAGCTTGGTTGTATTTTTTACAATTCAGTTAATAGGCAAATGTTTTGTCAAAAAGGCTATAGTTGGAATTGAACAAAGCAGAAACAAAATTGAGAATTTGTTATTTTGTGATTAAAGGGGGCAGGTATTTAAGATAAAGCTTTGGATATCTTATTTGCAGTAAGTACTCTGTAGTCAATCTGTGCTTCTAGTTTTTCTGTAACATAGGAAAATTGACACCAGATAGAGCCTGTTTTTACCTTAAGTATATTACATATGAGTATAAGTGTGAGCCAAAGTCATACACACTCTTTTGCAATTCCAATTGGTAACTTGAATTTAGAAGTTCCTCAATTCCAAGTCTCCTTAACAATGAGCAAAAATAGGTTAAATTTATTTGAACAACTTGCTATCATAAATTACACCATCTGAGCTGATTTGTGTGTGTTCTGGTCCTTAACAAAAGTATGTAATATACTTAATTTAAAAACGAATGACTTCTAGATGTGAAAACTTGACATTTTAAAAGGCTGTGAATTTTTCTCCTTGGAGGGAGATCCCACCTTGGCTGCTTTGAGGGCTTGTGAATCCTTTCCCCCTCCACTTGAGGAAGAGTGGTCTGTGCTGTGATCAGGATCTAGGGAAAGTGAATGGAAAGAGTTACTTTTGTTTGTTTGTGCAAATTATTTTCTCTAACTCTTAAGCAAGCATTAATGTATAACTGAAAATTTTAAGATGCATGTTATTGTAAGAGCAACATAGCAGTGATTTTGAGGTCTTTTTCTGAACACAAATGGCACATTTTAAACTTCAAGTCTTCAAAGTGCCTACAGATTATTTAATTCTCCCTCAACTGATTTCTTGAGCCATATATATATTTCCCACTTTAAATGTTTGTTGCAGAATCACTAGTCTTCCTTTCAGAGAAGTACCCCCGAAAATTCTAAATGGCATGGTTACTTTTTAGGAGACAGTAGAATCTGTTAACATAAAGACTGAAGCTATTTGCATCGTTAATCTCTGTGAACAAGGGTTTTGCCCTATTGGATCTAAGTATTTCAGTGCACAACTTGGCGAAAACCATACTGCTGCTGTTTCTAAGCCCTCTACCAACCAAATTTTCATGTTCAGCATTGTCGAGGCAGAAATAAGAACATCCTCATATTTGGGATTTTTGTCTTCATTGATTTTTCTCTCAATGATAATTTCCCAGCCTTGTCTTTCAGCTGTTATGTGTACAAATTTAGAATTATGAAAATGTTTTATATTTTTTTCATGATTAACTTTTATTAGTGAATGATAACAATTTAAGTATTTAACCCTAGTAGTGGGTTAAAAAGATGAGGAGCCTTTTTTATTTGAATTACATTTATAAATGAAAGCAAGTCTGTGAATACTCAGATGACTACTCCAAAATAGTTCCATTTTTTCTTATTTTTCCAGCTGGAATTCTTACTTTGCTGAATCTTGTGGTTAATTTTGGTGGATATATCCTGCCTTATTTAGAATTATAACTGGATTTTTAAAAATTGCCTTTTCGTAAGTGCCCAGTTTTGGTCTCTAGTTTGAAGGTATTACATACTGCCGAGAAAGTAAACACCGCTCCTCTCCCCTCCAGTTTTTGTGTTACTGATTTTAAAACAAACGTTCAGTACTGGTTTCCTAGTGGGGCTCAACTAAAATAGGGCCTGCGCCTATGTGAGTGTTTAGTGTTTGAAAATAAGGTTTTGGGTGTGGTAAATCACTACGGAAGTGCTAAATGTATTAACTTGCTGCCGATTGTATTTACGATTATTTTAGATTATTTTACGTCTGCAGAAATGTAGCACTTTTCCTCCGAATTTATAGGTCTAAGAAAAAAGGGGGAAAGGTGCACCATGTTTTAAACTTGCAAATGAGTGAAAAAATTTTTTTGCATTTTGAAATCCAGATTCCTAAAAGGAAATCTCACCACCCAGATCACATACTTCTCAGCCTTTTACAAGCCAACAGACTGAAGATTGTCCACAGTTCCTAAGATTTAGCACATATACAAAAATAAAACTTTATAAATTAAATTTCGGTTTCCCCTTTTATTTATTAAAATAAATTTTCTAAATGGAAGGTAAATTAGAGGTGTAATTGATCTGAAGGGAACTTTAAAAGGAAAATGTTCATAAGTAGAGGGATGCAGCCCTTAATTTGTATCTTCACATCTAAGCCTTTCAAACGAGATTGTGGTCTGTTGACAACCCTTCATTCTAAAAGCAAGATTGGTCAAACACTTGGTTTTTAAAGTTCATTTAAATCAGCAATAAAGCAGGTCACATATTTGAGGGGTGTTCAGTTGTGTCCGACTCTCTGCGACCCCATGAATCGCAGCACGCCAGGCCTCCCTGTCCATCACCAACTCCCGGAGTTCACTCAGACTCACGTCCATCGAGTTGGTGATGCCATCCAGCCATTTCATCCTCTGTCGTCCCCTTCTCCTCCTGCCCCCAATCCCTCCCAGCATCAGAGCCTTTTCCAATGAGTCAACTCTTCGCATGAGGTGGCCAAAGTATTGGAGTTTCAGCTTCAGCATCAGTCCTTCCAATGAACACCCAGGACTGATCTCCTTTAGGATGGACTGTTTGGATCTCCTTGCAGTCCAAGGGACTCTCTCAAGAGTCTTCTCCAACGCCACAGTTCAAAAGCATCAATTCTTTGGCGCTCAGCTTTCTTCACAGTCCAATTCTCACATCCATACATGACCACAGGAAAAACCATAGCCTTGACTAGACGGACCTTTGTTGGCAAAGTAATGTCTCTGCTTTTTTAATATGCTGTGTAGATTGGTCATAACTTTCCTTCCAAGGAGTGTCTTTTTATTTCATGGCTGCAATCACCATCTGCAGTGATTTTGGAGCCCAGAAAAATAAAGTCTGACACTGTTTCCACTGTTTGCCCATCTATTTGCCATGAAGTGATGGGACCAGATGCCATGATCTTAATTTTCTGAATGTTGAGCTTTAAGCCAACTTTTCACTCTCCTCTTTAACTTTCATCAGGAGGCATTTTAGTTCCTCTTCACTTTCTGCCATAAGGGTGGTGTCATCTGCATATCTGAGGTTATTGATATTTCTCCCGTCAATCATGATTTCCAGCTTGTGCTTTTTCCAGCCCAGCGTTTCTCATGATGTGTTAATAGAAGTTAAAATTCAGTTGTCTAACAAATTCCATCTGCTCTGCTTTCTAGTATCTGAAAAGCAATTCTTTGTTGCCATGTTCCAAAGAAATATGACTTTCATAGAAACCTGTTGGTACTTCCCCTTAAGTTGAGTTACTGCAAGCATTACTGCTAAAGAAAGACATAGCCCTAATTTTCATCAAACTTTGTTTTTTAAAAAAGAGAACCAGAAGATGAATAAATCTAGTATTCTGCAGTTTGGAAAACTAGTTGGATTAAGCCGTTTGACTTTTAAGTATTTTTAGACACATGAACACATCTAACAATGAAAATGTATATGGCCACCAATATTTTGAACTGCTTCATTATAATCTGATGATTTACAGGTAGGTAGAAAATGGATAGTATTTCTACCTCAAAGTTTAAAGTTAGGGTGATAGCAAAGGCTTTATTAATAATTCATTTGCTTTAGGACCTAAATTCTCAAGGGAAATGTTCTTAAACTATACTAAAAACTTTTCTCCACAAAACAAATTACAGACCCACATAAAATCAGTTGATTTTTAAAGACATTCCACTGAAATGTACACAGCTCAAGAGTAAAATGGGAATGCTTTTAGTTGTCATCTGAAAACAGAAGGTCGTCTCATTTTGCTCCATCAGCATTTATCTAAAAATAGTTTTTCATTGTGGTGGGCTTTTTTCACGTAAATGACAGTTCAAACACCAGCTGCCCCAGCCTCACCTTCCCTTCACCACCTCCTGCCCCAGAGGGAGCCCAGTGGGGACCACCCTACAAAATTGAAGTCTACTCATTTCCTATTTCTTTTCAATTGTATAGATGTAAAACTATTCAAAACAGATGCTTTGGACACTGGAATGTTTTTCCGCAAGTCCTGGGGGCGGGGGGCTCACATGAGGATTTGATGTGTATTCTTTGAGTTGCCATCTAGTTCTTTCCCACCCATTAAAACACTGGGTGCATCTTC
Source organism: Bubalus bubalis (assembly GCF_019923935.1). Lineage (NCBI taxonomy): Eukaryota > Metazoa > Chordata > Mammalia > Artiodactyla > Bovidae > Bubalus > Bubalus bubalis. The sequence goes on from NC_059181.1 coordinate 40,445,662, forward strand.
TTTGGAATCCAGAAGTAGATAATCTGGTGCTCTTAAGTGGGACTGAGAAGAAAGTGTTAACATTGTGAAGGCTGGCAATGTCTTACTATGCGCAAGGAATAGAGTCTCAGGGCACCAAGGAAATATAGGTTAACCCTTTGTAATCCTTTTCCTAAAGGTCTCTATGTATAGGATGTGCCCCTGAAGGGTTCTTGATGTAAATTAGTGTGTTCTGTTGGGTGAATAGGGAAACAGCTTTTTCAGGCTGCGTGTTTAAAGTCAAAAATCTAGAAGGTTATTACTACTGAAACTATTCATCAGTAGTCTAGTTCTTCCAGTCATCTACTTTCAGAATGTCTTAAGTACTTAGTATAAATCCTTTCTTAGCAAAATGGGCCTAATGTGGATTCCTACAAGGCTGTTAACCATATCTTCCTTAGGAAGTCTGACTAGGTCAGAGGCTAAGACCATGAATGTATTACACTACAGAGATTTAAAAGCTAAAGTTACTGAGTCAGATTTAAATCCCAAGCTCTTGGGTTGTAGTTAGCCTTCTCTATTGCCCCAAGGTTGAGATTTTTAATTAAAAGCCAAAAACCAAAAATTGAGATTGGCGGGCTTCCCTGGTGGCTCACTGGTAAGAGAACCTGCCTGCCTGTGTAGCAGACATGGGTTTGATCCCTGGTCCAGGAAGATTCCACATGCCTGGAGACCAAAAAAAGTCCATGCGGCACAACTACTGAACCTGTGCTCTAGAGCCCCTACTCCTCAACGAGAAGAGAAGCCAGCACGATGAGAGCCCCACACACCGCAATAGAGAGTAGCCCCCACTCGCGGCAACTAGAACAAAGCCCGCGGAGCAAGAGACCCAGCACAGCCAAATCCATTAAAAAAAAAAAAAAACTTCAATTTGCAGTAAAATATGAACAGATTGGCCTTTCTAATTTACTGAAGCTTGGATTAGTTACCTGTAACTAGTAATATAAGTGGTAGATGAATCAGATGTTGGGTTTTTGTTTAGCACTGATCCACTCAGCATCAGACACTTGAAGTAGGCTTCTTACACTGAGATTAGCAGACACTCCATTCTTACAGGGAAAAGCTTCCAATATACTGTTTTGGAAGGAGTGCAGGCCAGAGTAGAATGTAGTGAGTGTTGAAAAACCTTATACTTTGATAAGCCTTATATCCCTCATAAGCTGTGGTCTCTGGTCATCAAATGCAGTCATTAATCCTGAGTATAAAGTCATTTTCATTCTCTCCAGAGAAATGCTAGGGTCAGCATGTCCTTGCTGGGGTTTTCAGATGTACTTGCTTGTGCCTTTTATAAGAAAAGCCAGCTTTCTTTATAGTCATTGCAACCTTCAAGTTTAAAGAAAGGCAACCAGTCAAACCTTTCAGTTTTGAATTAAAATCGAAAAACTAAGTTTAGGATTCCTGTAAATAAAATCCTATGTTGAGCTTGGTTACCTGGATAGGTGGACACAGCCCAAAGTGGTTTGTTTACATTGTTGGCTTTTGAGTTGCTTGTTTATATTTACTTTTCCTTTAATATTCAGATTTTGAACATATACACATTTAAGGAATATTATGTTGTCCAACTCTGGCCACTTTCTTTGTGACTGCCTGCTAAGTCACTTCAGTCCTGTTTGACTCTTTGTGACCCCATGGACTGTAGCCCGCCAGGCCCCCCGTCCATGGTGATTCTCCAGGCAAGAAAACTGGAGTGGGCTGCCATGCCCTCCTCCAGGGGCTCTTCCCAACCCAGGGATCAAACCCGCATCTCTTAGATCTCCTGCATTGGCAGGCAGGTTCCTTACCACTAGCGCCACCTGGGAAGCCCTTATTTCTTTGTATTTGCTTGAATTAGTTTGCACTGAAAATGATCGAGGGACTTCCCTGATGGTCCAATGGTTAAGACTGCACATCTACTGCAGGGGAACTAAGATCCCACATGCCACACGGTACAGTCAAACAAACAAAAACTCGCTGCTGTTCTAATGTTCCTGTAGACTTGAACTTGCTTTCCTTTTTCCAATGTTATGAAATCAAGGAACCAGCAAGGGCTGCAGTGGCCCCTAGGAAAGGTCTGGAGCCAGACAAAATGAGCAGGGACACCTCACATGAGCACAGCTGGTCACTAGGTCTCCAGTTCTGCTCTTATAATAAGTCTGTCCACACCAGTGAGGTTGCAAACAAGTCAGAGAATAGGAGAATTTTACACTGAGAAGAAGGGAATCTTCTCAGTTTTCGCTACCTACTGAAATGTATGTAAGATGTTGTTGGACACATGACAGGTATCCCAGGAATATGGATGTAGGACACAATCATGACAGGTGCCGAAGAAATACACGATGATCCCTGCAAGGTTGGGCTAAGAACCTGCCCAGCCCAAAGCGGGCCAGCCTCACACTCACAGTCCCAAACACATTCTGGACAGCCAAGGCTGGAGGCCCTTCAAACATGGAAGTGCTTCTCACCTGTTAGAGGATCAATCTTAAATTTTTTAAAGAAAAGAGAAAAACCCAGCCTAGTCTTAGCTGTTGTGAGGAAAACAAACCATAAAATATGCTTGCTAGCAAGCCACACATAGAATTGTCCTGGTTTTGATTTATTAGGTTTAGCCACCTTGACCAAGCTGCTGCCAAATAGCAAAGAGAGCTATTTAATTTCACTTCCTTGTTTTGTTGCTCATGGAGAATGGGGGTAGTGGTGAAGGTGGCGTAGTGAAGAATCTGCCTGCCAATGAAGGAGACGCAAGAGACTTGGGTTCGATCCTTGTTTAGGGAAGATCCCCTGGAAGAGAAAACGGCAACCCACTCCAGTATTCTTGCCTGGAGAGTCCCCCTGGACAGAGGAGCCTGGCGGGCTACAGTCCACAGGGTCACAAAAGTCAGACATGACTGAGCCGCTGAGCACAGACTGAGCGAAAGGGAGGGATGTCACGTGTGCCACTGGGGCAAAAGTGTCAACGAGTTACTTTGTGCACATGTAAATGTAAGTCCACATATGTGGACTTAAACTCATTACCTTTAAAACAATCATTTTGAGTGAACATGGCAGAATTCCCTAGTGGTCCAGTGGTCAGAATTCCATGCTTCCATGGCTGAAGGCCTGGGTTCGATCCCTAGTCAGGGAACTAAGGTCTCACTATCTGCAGCCAAAAGATAAATAAATAAAAATTAATTAATAAAATAAAACTAAAAAATTTCTGAGTGAGCCTGGGAAAAGAAACTGAAAGCTAAACACGAGGACAAGCAAAAGAAATTTTGTATACAATTCTATAATATCCAATCATACTGGGGAAAAGATGCTATTGTCAAGCTGAACTGCCCTAAACCTGGCAGAATTAAAGTTCCAGATTGAAAAGGAAATTTCATGTATATTGAAAGGCCATTTATAGACCATGTTGTAATCTAAAATCTAACCTATTAAAATTTAAAAGTTTGGCTTTAAAACTGCACAAGGATCTATCTATGTGTCGTCAAATGAGTTTTGACCTAGTTTTCACAAAGAGACTAAAAAGAGACCTTTTTGTGCACTCCAGCAAGACCAACAATTTAGGTTATTACAGTTAGATTAAAAGGACCCAATGATAGATACACACTAAAAAACAACCACCCCGTAGCGTAAGTTAACACGATTTGGGGTTATACATAGGATTATAAATATTGTGGGTTTCCCAGGTGGCGCTAGCGGTAAAGAACCTTCCTGCCAATGCAGGAGACCTAAGAGATGCACGTTTGATCCCTGGGTCAGAAGATCCCCTGGAGGAGGGCAAGCAAACCCACTCCAGTATTCTTGCCTGGAGAACCCTATGAACAGAGGGGCCTGGTGGGCTACAGTCCATAGGGTCACAAAGAGTTGGACACAGCTGAAAACACCTAACACACGCATGTAAGTATTATAATACTTATAAGTATCAACTGAATGACCTTTGCAAGGTAGTGGTGCTTCAAAGCTGGTCTAAGGGCCAACACTGGACTGGCTGAATGAGAAACATCTGGGGAGCTTTTTAAAGGACCCTAATTTCTAGGTCCCAAAAAAATAAAGATTATGGACTTCCTGGGATGTCCAATGGTTAAGACTCCATGCTTCCAATGCAGGGGGCCCGGGTTCGATCCCTGGTAGGGGAACCAAGATCCCACATGCTGTGTGGCAGACAAAAAGTAAAAATTAAGAAAGATAATCATAATAATAATATAAAGATTAAAGGCTCCCCTTCCTGGGACACCAATGGTGGTACTCCTTCAATGATAAGACTCCCTTCTCAGATGCCAAGGCCATACTGACTCGCTCTGTATGTGCTGATCTGTTTTTTCAGACCCTGCAGGAATGTATCCCTGACTTGTTTAATGTTCTTCATTCTGATGAGCTATATTAATATAACTGCGCTGAAAACCAAGCTTCTCTAGAGCACTTTCTCAGAGTCATCTGAGAGGCTGTCTCTCACGCTATAATCTTCAGTTTGGCTCAAATAAAACTCTTTCCTATTCCTATTATAGACTGTTTATTGATTATTTTCATCAACATTGCCTTCCCTCATTTGAAAAGACAAGATTTCTAGCCACCTCATTTTTCTTCACCTGGGGGAAAAGCCCCATGGGCAAGAAGAGAATGGTTTCTTTGTCACCTGCTCCTTTCAGGAAAGGAAAATACTGAGCCCCAGCTTTGCAACAAGGGGCTTTGATTCTGCCCAAAACAATTCCTCTAGCTGAACGCCTGTCAGCCCAGCAGCCTGACTCTGCAGTATTCCCCAAACCGATAATGACAAATGAAGTAGCAATTTAGCCATCTGTTCTAGTTGCTGCATTTTGCCTCTGGTGTTTACAAACCTGCTTTCATGAAAATCAAAAACAAAGCCCAGAGTTTAGCAGAAAAGTATGGCTGGGTGAGCAGCCAAAAGCAATTTCCATCTCAGAAAGAAACACAACTTAATTTATTTTTAGCCAAGATGTTTTGGAAACGTGTGATTTGCTTCAGAGAAAGAAATGTAGTGTGCTCTGGTGTTGCTCAGGTGCCCCTCCTTTTGAAAGAAAAGCAAGAAAATGTAGGGGTGTGGCAACGTTGAGGGGGTACTTTTCTGTTTAAATTTGGCTTTGTTGCCGAAATTAGCACAAAGGATCTTCTGGAACATTGGCCCATGTAGTTCAAGTGATTCCTGGTAATGCTTGGGGGATGATATTCATAAATGACCAATAGCGGTTAGCTTTCCTCTGTGTTCGCTTTGGAAAAACCCAGTGGGGATTTTTCCTTATTGATGTGCTAAGTGATATCACGAGATCACATTATATTTGTTGGCTTTTTTCTACAGAATAGGACAACATGAAAAGATTGGATTATTTCATTCTCAGAAAGCAGGACAGCCTTAATCCTCAGCATCATATGAGTTATCATGCACGGGAAGAAATTTCAGCTCAAAAAGCTTAAATGACTTTTTCTGGGGTTGCTCAGAGAAAAATGAGAAATAGTTTTCTTTGTATTAAACTATTGGTCAAATGAATAAAGCAAACAGGAGGTAGCTTTGTAAAACTACCCCACAGTTATGGGTGGTGCTGATGGCTGGGGCTCCTGCGTCGTGACTTGACTGGACTCCATCAGCATTTAATAATGAAATGTTTCATCTGTGGGACTGGGGACCAAAATACATGGTTTTATCTCTTTGAAGCGATAGCTAGCATTTCCTGTTGTTATTGTTCAGTCACCAAGTCGTGTCCAACTCTTTGCGACCCCATGGACTGCAGCACGTCAGGCTTTCCTGTCCTTCAATCTCTCCCTGAGTTCGCTCAAACTCATGTCCATTGAGTCAATGATGCCATCCAACCATCTCATCCGCTGTCGCCCCTTCTCCTCTTCCTGACTGTGCCTGATACTATCTGTTGATCAGTTCTACCCCCCACCCTGTGATTAATGTTACATTCCCAGAGGAGAGAATATTGAAGATGTTTTTGTCCAGAAAGGAGTCACACTATCTTCAAAGGAAACAAAGGAAAAATTGAGTTTTAAATTTGTACAATGTTGCACATCAAATGTGTTTCAATTAGAAAAGCTGTACTGCAGGGACTAAAGCTATCATTAATTATTGGCGAGCAAATTGTAACTGAATCCGCCTGCAATGAGGGAGACCTGGGTTCCATCCCTGGAAAATACAGGGAAAATCCCTGTAGAAGAGAACAGCTGCCCACTCCAGTATTCTGGCCTGGAGAATTCCATGGACTGTACAGCCCATGGGGTCACAAAGAATCAGACACGACTGAGTGACTTTCACTTTCAAATGGTAAGAAGTGTTATATATCTATTTTTAATGTTTTCATTTTTGCCTGTGCTGGGTCTTTGTTGCTGAGTGGGGACCACTCTCTAGTTGCAGCATGCAGCCTTCTCCGGCTGTGGAACACAGCCTCTAGGGCACTGAGCTTCAGTAGTTGTGGCGCTTGGGCTTAGTCGCTCCGTGGCATGTGGGATCAGACCAATGACCGAACCTGTGTCCCCTGCATTGGCAGGCAGATTCTTAACCAGCAGACCACCAGGAAAGTCCGTAAGTGTTGTATTTGTAATTGTGTTCTTTTTTTTTTTTTTTTTTTAATTTTATTTTATTTTTAAACTTTACATAACTGTATTAGTTTTGCCAAATATCAAAAAGAATCCGCCACAGGTATACATGTGTTCCCCATCCTGAACCCTCCTCCCTCCTCCCTCCCCCCTCCCCATTCCATCCCTCTGGGTCGTCCCAGTGCACCAGTCCCAAGCATCCAGTATCCTGCATCGAACCTGGACTGGCAACTCGTTTCATACATGATATTTTACATGTAATTGTGTTCTTTTCCTTCTCCTTTCTAAATTTATTACCAAAGCAGAAAAATCGAATGAAATTGCATAAAACTAGAAATGCAGAAAATAAGACGAGAACTTCTGTAGCTTTCATGGCTTCTAATAAACGGGCTCTGCAATGCTGCAGACTTCGGAGAGAATGCCACTCAGCATTTTCTACGTCATTTTTTAACAATGAAAACCAATTTGAGAATTAAGGCCTGGCAGACAATATATTTAGTAAGAATGTAAGGAACATTCTCGCCTAAAACAACGAACATAAGGAAGTGAATTTTGAAGCGTCTCCCGGATCGTGTGATTTCTCCAAGTTTTGTACCCTATGTCTGGTCCTCCTTTGCGTATCATTAGTAAGTTCCCGTATGTGCCATCTTGCTAACCACCTTACCCTCCCCTGGTCCTTTCTGTAAGTCCCTCTGTACTAGTGGCCAGAACAGAGTGATGGCTAAATAGATAACAGTGCTTTCTCAGGGGTTCCAATCTGGGCACTTCGACTCCAGATGTTAACTCAGCGGCCTCAGCATCAAAGGAATCAAATTCTTTGTTATCATAGTTTTAATCAACTAGGACGCGAATGATTTAGTAAATACAAGTGTCAATCACATAGTACTTTGAGTTAGGACCTGTGTGTCAAAATCTGCCTGGTAACACATAAGGACTTATATTTGTAATATTTTTTTAAAGCCTCCAAATTTACCAGCGATTTAAAGCCTCCAATTTACCAGCGATTCCAGTAAATTCGCTCTGGGCTCCCTTAAGGGCCTCTTAGGAAGCCCTCACTCCCTGGGGGCAGCAGCTATTTTGAGCACTGGCCTTTATGACTGCACCTTGGAAACCATTTGAGTTCTGACTGAAATGTACAGTTTGCAATGTATTACCAACAAGCAGAATTCTTAATAAGCTGGTTTCCTGTAGTGCATCAAAACAAGTCTGATGTATCAAAGAGAGCGAGATGAAGCCTACTGCTTGTAATAAATGGTTTTATGCTCTTCTATTTATCTCCACCTTCAGCCTGTCAACTAATTTTAGGATAAAAAATTAGAAAACTGCCTCTATGTGACTAGTTTTCAATTCTGCCGATATTAACATTTTAGTAACTGGCAAATGGCATCGGTTGCTCATTAGAATAAATCTACTCGATTGCACAGGCAAGCTCCCCTGGAAGAAAACACATATTTCCCCCACAGGAGTCAAAGCTATTTTCATTTGCAATGCAAATACAGGCAGCCTATAAGCATCATTTTCTTTCCCTGAAATTGTCTCTTGAGGAAGGCTGCGGGAGGTTGGGGGGAGCGGATAAAGGTTGCTCACCACTAATACACTTCTAGAAGCTATCAGAGGTTCTGATTTGAGCAGTATGCTTTCTAATTAGCATGGGGTGCTGTAGGTCAAATGGTACAAATTTGCATCTATAAGAAGAATAAGTTCTGAGGCTGTAATGAATAGCATGCTGACGGTAGTTAATAAAAAGGTATTTGATACTTGAAAATTGGCAAGAATAGATCATAAGCATTCTCTCCACACACACACACACACACACACACACACACAGAGTTAACTATGTTAACTATGTCAGGTGATGGGTGTGTTAATTATCTTGATCTTGGTAATCATTCTATGTGTATGCATGTCAATAAATCACATTGTACACTTTATTCTATTTTTATTTTTAACTTTTGGCTGCATCGCATGGCTTGCAGGATCTTAGTTCCTAGACCAAGGAATGGAACATATGCCTCCTGCAGTGGAAGTGCAGAGTCTAACCACTGGACTGCCAGGAAAGTCCTCCGTTGTACACTTTAAATACATACAATTATATTTGGCAATTATTCCTCAATACAGTTTTTTTAAGCAAACTAGAAATCATCCATACTTCAATTTGAAAAAAAGAGTAAACTGGAAATACCAAGGCAATGTACAGATTCAATGCAATCTCTATCAAATTACCAATGGCATTTTTCACAGAACTAGAACAAAACTAAGATCATGATATCCGGTCCCATCACTTCATGGCAAATAGATGGGGAAACAGTGGCTGACTTTATTTTTCTGGGCTCCAAAATCACTGCAGATGGTGACTGCAGCCATGAAATGAAAAGACGCTTACTCCTTGGAAGGACAGTTATGACCAACCTAGACAGCATATTAAAAAGCAGACATTACCTTGTCAACAAATGTCCATCTAGTCAAGGCTATGGTTTTTCCAGTGGTCATGTATGGATGTGAAAGTTGAACTATAAAGAAAGCTGAGCGCTGAAGAATTGATGCTTTTGAACTGTAGTGTTGGAAAAGACTCTTGAGAGTCCCCTGGACTGCAAGGAGATCCAGCCAGTCCATCCTAAAGGAGATTAGTCCTGGGTGTTCATTGGTAGGACGGATGTTGAAGCTGAAACTCCAATACTTTGGCCACCTGATGCAAAGAGCTGACTCATTTGAAAAGACACTGATGTTGGGAAAGATTGAGGGCAGGAGGAGAAGGGGATGACAGAGGATGGCATCACCGACTCAATGGACATGGGTTTGGGTGGACTCCAGGAGTTGGTGATGGACAGGGAGGCCTGGCATGCTGCGGTTCATGAGGTCGCAAAGAGTCGGACACGACTGAGCGACTGAACTGAACTGAGAACAAAACATTTTTTAATTTGTATGGAAACACAAAAGACCTTGAATAGCTGAAGAAATCCTAAGAAAGAAAAATGGAGCTGGAGGAATCAGGCTCCTTGACTTCAGGCTATATTACAAAGCTACAGTAATCAAAAGACTATGGTACTGAAACAAAAGCAGAAATATAGATCAACAGAGCAGGATAGAAAGCCCAGAAATACACCCATGAACCCATGGTCAATCTATGACAAAGGAGGCAAGAATATACAAAGGAGGAAAGACAGTCTCTTCAATAAATGGTGCTAGAAAAACTAGACAGTTACATGTAAAAAAATGAAATTAGAACATTCGCTAACACCATATATAAAACTAAAGTCAAAATGGATTAAAGACCTAAATGTAAGACCAGATACTATAAAACTCTTAGAAGCAAACACAGGCACAACACTTTGTGACATAAATCACAGGAATATCTTTTTGAATCCACCTCTAACAGTAATGAAAATAAACAAATGGGACCTAATTGAACTTAAAAGCTTTTGCACAACAAAGAAAATCTTAAAAAATTAAAACACAACCCACAAAATGAGAGAAAATATTTGTAAATGAAGCAACTGACAAGGGATTAATCTCCAATATAGACAAATAGCAACATGCAACTCTATATAAAAAAAACCCCCAAAAGTGGGCAATCTAAATAGACATTTCTCCCAAGAAGACATATAGATGGCCAATATACACATGAAAAGTTGCTTAACATCACTAATTATTGGAGAAACGTGAATCAAAACTGTAATGGGGTATCACCTCAAACCAATCAGAATGACCATCCTTTAAAAATCTACAAACAATAAATGCTGGAGAGGGTGTGGAGAAAAGGGAACTCTCCAACACTGTTGGTGGGAATGTAAATTGGCAAAGCTACTATAGAGAACACTATGGAGGTTCCTTTAAAAACTAAAAATAGAACTACCGGCGCCATCCCTGGTGGCTCAGTGGTAAAGCATCGTCCTGCCAATGCAGGAGACATAGGTTTGATCCCTGATCTGGGAAGACACCACATTCCAAGAAGCAACTAAGCCCGTGCACCACAGCTATGGAGCCTGTGCTCTAGAGCCCAAGACCCACAATTACTGAACCCTCGTGCCACAAGTACTGAAGACCTCACACCCTAGTGCCTGTGCTCAGCAACAAGAGAAGCCACGGCAATGAAAAGGCTGTGTACTGCAACTGGAGAGTAACCCCAGCTCACCGTGACTAGAGAAAAGCCTGCACAGCAATGAGGATCAAGCACAGCAAAAAAATAAATAAATAAAATTAAAAAAAAAAAAAAAAGAACTACCATATGATCCAGCAATCACACACCTGGGTAAATATCTAGAAAAAACTAATCTGAAAAGATACATGCACCCCAATGTTCATAACAGCACTATTTACAATAAATGTCAAGATATGGAAGCAACTTGGCTATCCATCAACATAGGAATTGATTTAAAAAAAAAAAAAGACATGGTACAGGGAATTCCCTGGCGGTCAAGTGGTTAGGACAACACATTCTCACTGCTAAGGGAGCAGCCCTCCCCACAAAAAAAGACATAGTACATATATACAATAGAATATTATTCAGCTACAAAAAAATGAACAAACTAATGCCAATTTGCAGCAACATGGATGGACCTAGAGATTCTCATACTAAGTCAGATAAAGACAAATATAATATCACTTATATGGAATCTAAGAAAAAAGATACAAATGAACTTATTTACAAAACAGAAACAGACTTACAGACTTCAAAAATAAGTTTATGGTTAACCAAAGGGGAAACATGGCATCAATTAGGAGACTGGGATTAACATATACACACTACTATATATAAAACAGATAACCAACAAGGACCTACTACAGAGCACAAGGAACTCTACTCAATATTCTGTAATAACCTATATGGGAAAAGAATCTGAAAAGGAATACATATATATATTATATACATGTACAACTGAACCATTTCACTATATACCTGAAACTAACACAACATTATAAAGCTGTGTGCTGTGCTGTGCTCAGTTGCTTCAGTCATGTCCGGCTCTTTGCAAGCCCATGGACTGTAGCCCACCAGGCTCCTCTGTCCATGAGATTTTCCAAGCAAGAATACTGGAGTGGGTTGCCGTGCCCTCCCTCCAGGGGATCTTCCTGACCCAGGAATCAAACTCTCATCTGCATCTGCATTGGCAGGCGAGTTCTTTACCACTAGCGCCACCCGGGAAACATATATATAAATGAAGTTTATATATGATTTTTTAATCATATAAATGTTTATAAATGAACTTCATATAAATATATATGAAGTTGTTGTTCAGTCGCTAAGTCATGTCTGACTCTTTGCAACCCCATGGACTGATGGACTTCAGTCATGTCCGGCTCTTTGCAAGCCCACGGACTGTAACCCACCAGGCTTCTCTGTCCATGGGATTTCCCAGGCAAGAATATTGGAGTGGGTTGCCGTGCCCTCCTCCAGGGCAATAAAATGAAAATAAATAAATAAATAAGCTTAAAAACCAAATTGGGAATACTAATTGAAGAAGGAAACAAGATAACCAGATGAGAAGATTCCAGGGGCCCTGGTAGGGGATCAGTGAATAAGTTTCTAAACCCTAGTGAAAATGTTTAGTCACTCAATTGTGTCCAACTCTTTGCGACTACATGGACTACAGCCTGCCAGGCTCCTCTGTCCATGAAATTCTCCAGACAAGAATACTGGAGTGGGTTGTCATTTCCCTCTCCAGGGGATCTTCCCCACCCAGGGATTGAACCCAGGTCTCCCACACTGCAGGTGGATTCTTTACCATCTGAGCTACCAGGGAAGCCCTAAACCCTGGACTGGTCCCCAAATCTCATATTCTGAGCATTTGTCTGGTCAAATTAAGGAAAAATGAGAGAAATAGGGACAACACAGTAAGATTTTCATAACATTGGAGTCTCATTTAAAAGACTGCCTTATAAGCTTCCCTGGTGGCTCAGTGGTAAAGAATCTGCCTGTCCATGTAGAAGACTCAGGTTCGATCCCTGGTCTGGAAGATCCCACATGCCATGAGGCAACTAAATCCGTGCACCACAAGTACGGAAGCCCGTGCATTCTAGGGCCTGTGCTCTGTAACAAGAGAAGCTGTGCACCGCAACCAGAGGAGAGCCTCTGTAGCAACAAAGACCCAGCACAGCCAAAAATAAATAAATAAAATTATAAAAATAAGTAAATGAAAAATAAAAGACTGCCCTATAAGATTATAGGATCTTTGGATCTTTTCTTAGTATTATTTATTTTAAATTTTTATTGAAATATATATATATATATTTTACATTCTCTTCCATTATAGGTTATTACAAAATATTGAGTATAGTCCCCTGTGTTACAGAGTAGGTCCTTGTCAGTTATCTATTTTATATAGATGGATCTTTTGAAATTTAAATCTCCATCCTTATATGATGAGGTGGCTTTGTGTGTATGTGTGTTTCATTCTCTAAATGGTATAGCACAAGGTTGACAAACACCTCCAAGATGACACTAAATAACTGTTTCTCCTAAATTCATAATCAGACAAATATAAGTAAAATCAAGAAGCAGAGGAAGCACTCCCAATTAAAAGAGTAAGAGAAATCCCCTGAAAGAACAAACAATGAAACCAACCTCTCCAGTCTACTAGATCTTCAGTTCAAAAAAGAAGTTACAAAAATACTGAAGGAAAGGTTACCAATAGAAGTGCAGATCACTATAACAAGGAATTAGAAACTATAAAGATGAGCAATTAAAATTAGAAAACTCATGCTAAGATAAAAGCTGAGCTAAAGGCAATAAATAGCAACTTTAATAATGCAGAAAAATAATAAATGATCTGGAAGATAGAATACTAGAAACTGCCCAAGCAGAATAGTGGACAGAAAAATGAAAACAATATATGAGACCTATCAGATTATATAAAGTGAGCTTACCTACTCATAACAGGGTTCCCAGAAAGAAAGAGAAATGGGGATCAAAAATGTATATGAAGAAATTATGGTGGAAAACTTCCTAAAGAAGAAAATACACACCCAGGTACAGGAAGTACAGAGGATCCCAAACAAGATGAACCCAAACAGACCTACACTAAGACATAATTAAAATGGCAAAAGTTAGAGAGAGGATTCTAAAGTCAGTAAGAAAAAAACCAAGTTAGTTATAAGGGAACCCCCATAAGGCTATCAGCTGATTTCTCTACAGAAAAGTGGCAAGCCAAAAGAGAGTGGCAAGAAATATTCAAAATCCTGAAAGGGAAAAACCTGCAACCTAGGATACTCAACTCAGCAAGATAATCATTTAAAATAGAAGGAGAGATAAAGAATTTCTCAGAGAAATAAAAACTAAAAGACTACAGCAATACTAAACCAATCCTAAAAGAAATATTGAAAGGTCTTCTCGAAACAGAAAAGCAGCAAGAATCTGTAAGAGAAAATAACAATTGGAAAGTAAATCACTTAAATAAGCGAGTACAGGGAATTCCCTGGTGGTCCAGTGGTTAGGACTCAGTGTTTCCACTAACCAAGATCCCTAAAGCCACGTGGTGCAGGTAGTGGGGGAAGCTACAGAATACAAACATTTTTTGTGAATTTAATTATAACTCCAAAGAACAGCAAAAAGATGAACATGAAGATGTAAAAGAGGACATCAAAATCATAAAATGTGGGGAAGGGGAATAAAAAATTGTAGATTTTTTTTACTTAATTCATTTGGCTGCGCTGGGTCTTTGCTGCTGTTCACAGGCTTTCTCTAGTTATGCTGCTCAGGATCCCCATTTCAGTGCCTTCTCTTGTTGCAGAGCACAGGCTTTCAGTAGTTGTGGCATGTAGGCTTTGTTGCCCCTCCGCATGTGGGATCTTCCCAGACCAGGGATCGAATCCATGTTCCCTGCATTGGTAGACAGATTCTTAACCAGGCAACTTCTGTAGTTTTTTCTGAAGAATGTGCTTGAGCCTGTATGACTACCGGTCTAAAGCATGTAGATACAGTACTGGGTTAACATACTTGAAAATCAGGGTAACCACAAATCAAAATTCTCCAAGCTAGGCTCAAAATTCTCCAGGCTAGGCTTCAACAGTATGTGAACCAAGAACTCCCAGATGTACAAGGTGGGTTTAGAAAAGGCAGAGGAACCAGAAATCAAATTGGCAACATCCGTTGGATCATAGAAAAAATATGAGAATTTCAGAAAAAACATCTACTTCTGCTTCACTGACTATGTTAAAGCCTATGACTGTGTGGATCACAACAAACTATGGAAAATTCTTAAAGAGATAGGAATACCAGACCACCTTACCGTTGCAGGAAGGGGGACCTCTTCCAGGGCCCGAAACTGGGCTCTTGTATAACACTTGGAAATGAATTGTTCGAGGAGACACATGTGCTGACAAAGCAAGAGATTTTATTGGGAAAGGGCACCCGGGTGGAGACCAGTAGGGTAAGGGAACCCAGGAGAACAGCTCTGCCATGTGGCTCACAGTCTCGGGTTTTATGGTGATGGGATTAGTTCCTGGGTTGTCTTTAGCCAGTCATTCTGACTCAGAGTCCTTCATGGTGGTGCACGCCTTGTTCAGCCAAGATGGATGCCAGAGAGAAGGATTCTGGGACGTGGTAGGACATGTGGTGTCTCCTTTTGACCTTTCCCAAACTGTTCCAGTTGGTAGAGACTTATTAGTTCCCTGTTCCTTACCAGGACCTCCTGTGCTAAAACAACTCATGCAGATGGTTACTATGGTGCCTGGCCAGGGTGGGCGGTTTCAATCCCCTAACATTACCAGCCTCCTGAGAAAACTGTATGCAGTTCAAGAAGCAACAGTTAGAACTGGACATGGAACAACAGACTGGTTCCAAATAGGAAAAGGAGTATGTCAAGGCTGTATATTGTCACCCTGCTTATTTAACCTATATGCAGAATACATCATGGGAAATGTGGGGCTGGATGAAGCACAAGCTGGAATCAAGATTGCCAGGAGAAATATCAATAACCTCAGATATGCAGATGACACCACCCTCATGGCAGAAATCGAAGAGGAACTAAAGAGCCTCTTGATGAAGGTGAAAGAGAAGAGTGAAAAAGCTGGCTTAAAACTCAATATTCAAAAAACTAAGATCATGGCATCTGGTCCCATCACTTTGTCACGCGAGTGTATGTTCCTCGGTTCTTTGTCTTGTCACAACAAAGATTTGGAGCAACGGACATTAAAGCCCTCGGCGCGTCACAGCTCTTGGGTCTTGGACAAACCGTGCTACAGCTCTTAGGCAAATCAGTGTTACAGCTCTATTTTATTTAGAAGACAGCAGGAGAATCCAAGCCTTGAAGAGAAGAGAGTGGAGGAGTGCGTGGGGAGGGAGGGAGGGAGGGAGAGAGAGAGAGTGAGAGAGAGAAAGAGAGAGAGAGATAGAGCGCATGCACGCGGGACAGAGTCCGAAAGAAAGCACTTTGGCTCCTCCTTTTATATGTTTTTTCCTCCACCTGGACCTGCCCTATGCAAATTGGGCTTAGCCAGGAGTGCTGTTTGTTCTGCCTAAAGTTTTCACCCTGGTCCTCGGACCTTCCTTTGACCTTCCTTGTCTTTTAGCCACTGCCATTTTGGACTCCTTTTCCCTATTCTACCTACCTAACACTTGAAAGAAAAGCTATGACCAACCTAGATAGCATATTGAAAAGCAGAGACATTACTTTGCCAACAAAGGTCTGTCCAGTCAAGGCTATGGTTTTTCCTGTGGTCATGTATGGATGTGAGAGTTGGACTGTGAAGAAGGCTGAGCGCCGAAGAATTGATGCTTTTGAAGTGTGGTGTTGGAGAAGACTCCTGAGAGTCCCTTGGACTGCAAGGAGATCCAACCAGTCCATTCCAAAGGAGATCAGCCCTGGGATTTCTTTGGAAGGAATAATGCTAAAGCTGAAACTCCAGTACTTTGGCTACCTCATGCCAAGAGTTGACTCATTGGAAAAGACTCTGATGCTGGGAGGGATTGGGGGCAGGAGGAGAAGGGGACAACAGAGGATGAAATGGCTGGATGGCATCACCGACTCGATGGACGTGAGTCTGAGTGAACTCCGGGAGTT
Organism: Bubalus bubalis; assembly: GCF_019923935.1. Taxonomy (NCBI): domain Eukaryota; kingdom Metazoa; phylum Chordata; class Mammalia; order Artiodactyla; family Bovidae; genus Bubalus; species Bubalus bubalis. Next base: position 40,462,188 of record NC_059181.1, read on the forward strand.
GGTGATGGACAGGGAGGCCTGGTGTGCTGCGATTCATGGGGTCGCAAAGAGTCGGACACGACTGAGTGACTGAATTGAACTGAACTGAATGGTTTTTCTAGTAGTCATGTATGGATATGAGAGTTGGACCATAAAGAAGGTTGAGTGCTGAAGAACTGATGATTTTGAAGTGTGGTATTGGAGAAGACTCTTGAGAGTCTCTTGGATTGCAAGGAGATCAAACCAGTCAATCCTAAATGAAATCTATTCTGAATATTCATTGGAAGGACTGATGGTAAAGCTCTAACACCTTGGCCACCTGATATGAAGAGCCGACTCATTACAAAAGACCCTGATGCTGGGAAAAATTGAAGGCAGGAGGAGAAGGGGATGACAGAGGATGAGATGGTTGGATGGCATCACCGACTGGATGGACATAAAGTTTGAGCAAGCTGCAGCAGATGGTGAAGGACAGGGAAGCCTGGCGTCCATGGGGTCACAAAGAGTCAGACACAACTGAGCGACTGAACAACAACAAATCAAAAACATGATAGATACACAAAAACCAAAAAAGAAGATGACTCAAGCATAATAGATTCGCAAAAAAGAACTATACAAGAAGACCATCAAACCACAAAAGGAAAAACAAAAAGGAAGAAGAAATATAAGGTCAACTGGAAAAAAAGGTTTTAATGGCAATAAATACATTATCTATCAATAATTACCTTAAATGTCAATGAACTAAATGCACCAATCAAAAGACATACAGTGCAAATGGGAAGGAAATCTAAAAATGAGTGGATATATGTGAGAGTGTTAATAGCCTCGGTAGGGAGGCCAGAGGTCCCCAAGCAGCAAATGGTAGACTTTTTTCTTTTCACTTCCCATCCTATGTTGTCATGGCGACACCTGGTTAACTAATCTCAAACCTTGAACTAACCATTGTGTTTTTCTTATGGAAATATCTTTCTTAAGATATGTTAATGAACTATGTATTTGCTTGGAAATCTGCCTTTCTTCAAGATTCATGTCAATTGTTTTATGGCCAGGATGACTCACCTCGTGCCAATGCTATCTCAAGATGCATGTTGTGGGTGAGGGGCCTGGTGCAACTCTCTCTGTTTTGAGGCCCTTCCTTTCTCTAATTAGCAGCTTGCTAATAGCTGGATCATGGAAAAAGCAAGAGAGTTCCAGAAAAACATCTATTTCTGCTTTATTGACTATGCCAAAGCCTTTGACTGTGTGGATCACAATAAACTGTGGAAAATTCTGAAAGAGATGGGAATACCAGACCACCTGACCTGCCTCTTGAGAAACCTCTATGCAGGTCAGGAAGCAACAGTTAGAACTGGACATGGAACAACAGACTGGTTCCAAATAGGAAAAGGAGTACGTCAAGGCTGTATACTGTCACCCTGCTTATTTAACTTATATGCAGAGTACATCATGAGAAACGCTGGGCTGGAAGAAGCACAAGCTGGAAATCAAGATTGCCGGGAGAAATCTCAATAACCTCAGATATGCAGATGACACCATCCTTATGGCAGAAAGTGAAGAGGAACTAAAAAGCCTCTTGATGAAAGTGAAAGAGGAGAGTGAAAAAGTTGGCTTAAAGCTCAACATTCAGAAAACTAGGATCATGGCATCTGGTCCCATCACTTCATGGCAAATAGATGGGGAAACAGTGGAAACAGTGTCAGACTTTATTTTTTGGGGCTCCAAAATCACTGCAGATGGTGACTGCAGCCATGAAATTAAAAGACACTTACTCCTTGGAAGGAAAGTTATGACCAACCTAGATAGCATATTGAAAAGCAGAGACATTACTTTGCCAACAAAGGTCCGTCTAGTCAAGGCTATGGTTTTTCCAGTGGTCATGTATGGATGTGAGAGTTGGACTGTGAAGAAGGCTGAGCGCCGAAGAATTGATGCTTTTGAAGTGTGGTGTTGGAGAAGACTCTTGAGAGTCCCTTGGACTGCAAGGAGATCCAACCAGTCCATTCCAAAGGAGATCAGCCCTGGGTGTTCTTTGGAGGGAATGCTGCTAAAGCTGAAGCTCCAGTACTTTGGCTACCTCATGCGAAGAGTTGACTCACTGGAAAAGACTCTGATGCTGGGAGGGATTGGGGGCAGGAGGAGAAGGGGACGACAGAGGATGAGATGGCTGGATGGTGCGGGGAGCTGCCCATGAGAACGGGGTCCTTTGTCCGAAGGACACAGCTCTGGGAGCTGCCTCAGTCCTTGAGGGTTTGCTTGCAAACATAGCTCTCTGTCCCGCCACCCCAGAGATTAGGCGCTTATTTACTGCAGACACCTGGAGTTCTGTGCAAACTTCTCACGCACAGAGAAATGTTATCTGGTGTAAGAAATAATAACAGGGTGCCATTCCCATGCTCTCAAGATTTCTTGTGACTGTTTGTAAGATGTATAGGTCAACAAAGAAAATGTTAACTGTCTTGTCTTTCTCACGCTCTTCTGTATAAATATGAGATGCTGAATAAAGTTGATGTCAGACTGCGTCCCTTCGTGGAGATGTGTCTGAACCTCTCGACCCCATCTTTGTTGTAGATTTCTCTTGCTTTAGTTTCCTTTCTCAGCCCCGCCGTGCACGTTCTCGGGACCTGATCGACTTTGCCGGCTGGCACCGGCAGGTGGCGCCCGAACAGGGACTTGGGAATCGGAACGCGACGATGGCCGCTGCCCGCCAAGATTGAGGTAAGTAAAGAGGAACCCCTAATTAATTAAAGTAAAAGGGCAGGGAGTGTTATTGTCGAGAGTAATAAATCATGGGACAAGGCAATAGCCGCCAGTTATTTGTACATATGTTGAAAACTATGTTAAAAGGTAGGGGAATTCATGTAAATAAGTTACAGCTAGAGAAGTTTTTACTTTTTATAGAAGAGGTTTGTCCCTGGTTTCCAGAGGAAGGAACAGTTAGTCTGGAAACTTGGAAGAAAGTAGGAAAACAATTGCAGACATATTATTCCTTACATGGTCCCAATCGTGTTCCTGTGGATGCTTTTTCTTTGTGGACTCTCATAAGAGACTGTCTGGATCCTGAACATGAGGGACATAAAATTCAAGCGGCTCTCAGGGATTCCACAGAACCCGAAGTTGCAGAGCCTTCCACCCCTCCGCCTGAGCCGCTTTATGCTGTGCCTGAGGGAACAGCTTGTAAGGCTGGAGGGAATGATGATGTGTTAAGCTCTGATGAACAGGAAGAGTTAAATGAACAAGCGGCTCAGTACCATAGAGAGGATATGCCTTGGGAGATGATGGTTAGCATGCAACCCCCCACAAGAAAAGGGGAATTAAAGCATTCAGGGCTTTCTGAAGAACAGCTGGAGAATTTAATTCAGAAGATTGTTATAGCAGTAAAGAAGGATGCACAGGGAGACTCCCACTCCAGCCAGCCTGTGCCTCCAGCATATCCTCCCTCGGTTCTTGCTGGACTCGATCCACCTCTGCCTTTCATAGAACCATGAGAGCTTATATCTATCCCTGCTTCTTTGCCCGGTGAAAACATAAAAATTAGAAGTGAGATATTATTATCTCCTCTTCAACAAGCGATTAAGTGAGCTAATGAAGAAGGAGAACATATTCCCGGGTTTTCAGGAATCTATCCAGTATTTGAAAATGCTCAACAGCAGAGGTATTATGAACTGCTGCCCTTTAAGCAACTAAGAGAGTTAAAAATGGCTTGTGCACAATACGGCCCGACTGCGCCATTTACTCAGGCTATTATAGAGGCTTTAGGAAATCAAAATCTGCCACCTAATGATTGGAAACAGGTCGCTCGAGCTTGCTTATCTGGAGGAGATTATTTACTATGGAAATCTGAGTTTGCTGAGCAGTGTGGGATCACAGCCGATATCAATCGGCAACAGGGACTGAATACCACTTATGAAATGATAGTGGGAGAGGGGGATTATCGAGACACTAATAATCAACTTAATTATTTGCCTGGAGCCTACCCTCAGATTAGTGCTGCGGCTCTACGAGCATGGAAAAAACTTCCAAATTCTGATAAAAAGACTGAAGATTTATCTAAAATTCGCCAGGGGCCAGATGAACCATATCAGGATTTTGTTGCCCGCCTGCTTGAGGCAGTTAGTAAAATGATAGGGGATGAGCAGGCAGGAATGGTGTTAGCTAAACAGCTTGCTTATGAAAATGCCAGTTCGGCTTGTCAAGCCGCCCTGAGACCTTACAGAAAAAAGGGAGGCTTATCCGATTATGTACGGATTTGTGCCAATATCGGCCCTTCGTACGTTCAAGGCATAACTTTGGCCGCGGCATTACAAAGACAGACAGTCAAAGAAGTACTGTATCAACAACAAAAGCGAGATAAGGGATAAAATTTTGCAATTTGCTCATTATCACCAATTTCTCTTCCCAAAAATCGTTGTTTCTCAGCCCCTTGCTGACACCCTAACTGTATTTACTGATGGCTCTTCTAATGGAATAGCTAGTTTGATTATACAGGACAATACCGCCGCCTGGCGTACTAATTATAAGTCTGCTCAAGAAGTAGAACTATTTGCCGTTTTTCAGGCTCTATTACAAATTTCTGCTCCATTTAATTTATATTCTGACAGTCAATATATCATAAGAGCCTTAAACACTATTGAGACTGTTCCATTTACTGGTACTCTGAATTCTACTATCCAAACTCTTTTTCGTGATATACAACATTTAATTTGCTCCAGAGTTAATAAATGCTATTTTGGTCATATTCGTGCTCACTCTGGACTTCCTGGACCTTTAGCACGAGGCAATGCTTGGGCTGACGAAGCTACACGTATGATATTTCCTTCATTGGAACAAATGGCAAAAACTTCTCACAGCTTACATCATCAAAACAGCAATAGCTTAAGACTTCAATTTGGCATTACTCGAGAAGCTGCCAGACAGATTGTTAAGCAATATCAAACATGTCCTCAATTTTTTAGCGTCCCCCATTATGGAGTTAATCCCTGAGGATTGTTGCCAAATGACATATGGCAAATGGATGTTACCCATATTCCTGAATTTGGTAAACAAAAATTTGTTCATGTTACTATTGACACCTTCTCCGGTTTTTTTACACACCTCTCTACAATCCAGAGAAGCTAGCAAACATTGTATAGCTCATTACATTAAATGTTTTGCTGTTATGGGAACCTCTAAAACCATAAAAACAGACAATGGTCCAGGATACACTGGAAAAAATTTTCAACTCTTTTGTACGCAATTGTCTATCTCACATAAAACGGGTATCCCTTATAATCCTCAAGGTCAAGGAATTATTGAACGGGCACATCAAACTCTCAAACATCAATTGCAAAAACTAAAGAAGGGGGAATTATATCTTAATACCCTCTCCAACTCTCTAAACCATGCTTTATTTGTTCTAAATTTTTTACAATTGGATATATGTGGCCGTTCAGCAGCACAGCAATTTTGGAACTTTGATGCACAAACAATAAGACCTAAAGTCTTTTGGAAAGACCCACTTGTGGGAAAATGGTATGGACCAAATCCTGTACTAATCTGGGGACGAGGGCATGTTTGTGTTTTCCCACAGGATGCCGAAGCGCCGCACTGGCTGCCGGAAAGGTTGGTACGCACGGCGGAGACGATCTCTAGTAAACCAGATGAGGAGACTGACAATTCAAGAGCATGATGAATTACCATCTCATAAACAACTTCAGGCATTGATGCGAGAGACATAGAATCGTGTTGCTGTACAGGGCGATCCGATATTGCCTTTAAGCTTCCTGATAACCTTATTAATTATCTTAAATCAGATTAATACTGCACATTCTAAAGAATATTCAAATGCTTACTGGGCTTATTTTCCCGATCCTCCCCTTCTCCAACCGGTGGGCTGGGAGGGTTGGTCCATTTCCATATACACTAATGATGCTGTAGCTTTGGGTGGTTTTTCAGATAAACATATTATTCCTAATCAAGTTAATTTCTATTATGGAGTGTTTGATTGTTTACCTATCCGTCTGTCTAGATATTTTAATTCAACAGGATGTCTTTTTGTTGGGGAGTCAGGATATGCTGATCATGACAATGGTTGGAGCCTATACATTCCTGGAGTAACGAAAGAATCTGGAACTCCTCAACGTCGTAATGGGACTGGTCCTTTAGATATCCCTTTCTGCGACTTTGGAACAAGGGGAAGAGTCACTGCTGCACCATGGAAACTGTGTCAAGATGGAACTGCTATAGTTTATAACATATTTGGGACAAATGAGTCACTGTGGGACTGGTCTCCAGATGGCCCGAAACCCTGGAGCTCAAGATAATAGGAACTTTGCATCCCGTATTTGGAACTTGGGTGGCTCTAAAGTGTTCCAAACAGAAATCTGGAAACTAGCTGCCGCCCTTGTATGTGAGGGTTCCTACCTTCAGGTGGGATCGAAAGTGAGACATGGTTATTTATGGAATCTCACCATGAGGCACCCTCATGCATGTGTGCCTCACCCTTATGCTTTACTAGTAGGATCTGTAAAAATACAACCTGGGTTACGAAATTATGATGTAACTTGTAACAATTGTACCTTAACTAGCTGCATTAGGGGAATTACTAATCAAACTAGGGTTCTAGTCTTAAGACAGCCTGCTTTTGTTATGGTTCCTGTAAAGATTAATGGGTCTTGGTATGATGAAAGAGGACTTGAACTTTGGAGAGAAGTAGAGGGTGCTTTAATGCGTTATCATAGGGGAATAGGGTTAATAATTCTGGGATTTGTAGCTTTGGTAACCCTTATTGCCTCGATTACTGCAGCCCTGACCCTGGCACAATCAGGGCAAACTGCAACTTTTGTTAATAATCTGGCACAAAATGTATCCGTTACCCTGGGGACTCAAGAATATATTGACAAAAAGCTAGAGGATCGATTGAATGCCCTTTATGATGTTGTAAAATTTTTAGGTGAAGAGGTTCAAAGTATAAAGTTGAGATTACGGGTACAATGTCATGCTGATTTTCGATGGATCTGTGTTACCCCAAAAAAATATAATGGTAGTATAACTGCTTGGGATAAGGTGAAAGCTCATTTAGAAGGTATTTGGCATAATGAAAATATTTCCTTAGATTTGCTGCATCTACATCAGGAAATAATGAACATTGAAAATGCGCCTAGACCTGATTTGGATGTTGCAAAAAGAGCTGAGTCTTTTGTTAAAGAACTTTTTTGACATGTACCTACCGTCAATAGTATTTGGTACTTGGGAGTGGCCATAGGAGGACTATTCTTAATAATTTTAACTGTTTTATTTCTTGCACCTTGTTTAATTAAAAAACTGATTGATGATCTATGGATGATAAAGGCTTCCATCTATGGAAATGGTCTGAGGTTAAAGGAACATAAGTGTGCGTCTATATAAAAAGAAAGGGGGAGATGCAGGGAGCTGCCCGTGAGAACGGGGTCCTTTGTCCAAAGGACACAGCTCTGGGAGCTGCCTCAGTCCTTGAGGGTTTGCTTGCAAACATAGCTCTCTGTCCCGCCACCCCAGAGATTAGGCGCTTATTTACTGCAGACACCTGGAGTTCTGTGCAAACTTCTCACGCACAGAGAAATGTTATCTGGTGTAAGAAATAACAACAGGGTGCCATTCCCATGCTCTCAAGATTTCTTGTGACTGTTTGTAAGATGTATAGGTCAACCAAGAAAAAATGTCAACTGTCTTGTCTTTCTCACGCTCTCCTGTATAAATATAAGATGCTGAATAAAGTCAGTGTCAGACTGCGTCCCTTTGTGGAGACATGTCTGAACCTCTCGGCCCCATCTTTGTCGTAGTCTCTTGCTATAGTTTCCTTTCTCAGCCCCACTGTGCACGTTCTTGGGACCTGATCGACTTTGCCGGCTGGCACCGGCAGGATGGCATCACCGACTCGATGGACGTGAGTTTGAGTGAACTCCGGGAGTTGGTGACGGACAGGGAGGCCTGGCGTGCTGCGATTCATGGGTTCAGAAAGAGTCGGACACGACTGAGCCACTGAACTGAATGGGTATATAACTCCTTGCTAAAAACTAGCAAGGAGGCACTCTTTCTGTCCCCTTTTGATGTCTATGTCAGCTTTCTCTATCTCTTTTATACTTCAATAAAACTTTATTACACAAAAAGCTCTGAGCAATCAAGCCTTGTCACTGGCCCTGGATTGAATTCCTCTCCTCCAGAGGCCACGAATCCTGGTGTCGTTCATGGCTCATAGCAGCAAACTTTCATCTGTGTACATGTAACTGATTCACTTTGCTGCATAGCAGAAGCTAATACAAGACTATAAAACAATACTCCAATAAAAAATAATTTTAAAAAAGACAGAGTGGCAGACTGGATAAGAAAACAAGAGCCTACAATATTCTGCCTACAAGAGACCCATTTTAGGGCAAAGGGCACACATAGATTGAAAGTGAGGGGATGAAAAAGGCTATCTCACGAAAATGGAAATGACAAGCAAGTAGGGGTAGCAACACTCATATCAGACAAAACAGACTTTTAAAAAAAGGCCATAAAGAAGGATAAAGAAGAACACTATACAATGATAAAAGATCAGTACAAGAAGAGAATGCCACACTCATTAACATATACGCACTGAGTATTTGTTGTTGCTGCTGTTCAGTCGCTCAGTCGTGTGCTCAGTCGTGTCCGACTCTTTTTGACCCCATGGACTGCAGCACGCCAGGCTTCTCTGTCCTTCACTATCTCCCAGAGTTTGCTCAAACTCATGTCCATTGAGTCGGTGATGCCATCCAGCCATCTCATCCTCTGTCACCCCTTTCTCTTCATGCCCTCAGTCTTTACCAGAACTCAATATAGGAACACCTAAATACATAAAACATACTAATAGACATAAACGGAGAAATTGACAGGAATACAATAATACTAAGAAAATAACACCCCACTGATATCATTGACAGATCTTTCAGACCAAAACAAAACGGTAGGGCAACAGAGATCCTAAATTCCACAATAAAATAGAGAGACATAATTGATATTTTCAGGACATTACAGCCTCAAAATACCAGAATACGGTTCTTCATAAGAACACCAAATGGCGGATGATACTGGTGCTTTGAGAAGGCCTAGAGGCCCTGGGGGCCCTGGAATGGGAGGCCGTGGTGGTTTCCAAGGTGGCTTCAGCAGGGGGGTCCTGGGCTTGGGTCACAGCCGGGATCAGGGATAGGGCAGAGACCACAGAGCTCATGGAGGCAAGGCCAAGGCCAAGGTGTGGCTCCCGGTTACCAAGCTGGGCTGCCTGGTCAAGGACATGAAGATCAAGTCCCTGGAGGAAATCTATCTCTTCTCTCTGCCCATCAAAGAATTTGACATCATGGACTTTTTCCTGGGAGCATCCCTCAAGGACGAGGTTTTAAAGATTGCTGCTGCTGCTAAGTCGCTTCAGTCGTGTCCAACTCTGTGCGACCCCACAGACAGCAGCCCACCAGGCTCCCCCGTCCCCGGGATTCTCCAGGCAAGAACACTGGAGTGGGTTGCCATTTCCTTCTCCAATGCATGAAAGGGAAAAGTGAAAGTGGAGTCACTCAGTCGTGTCCAACTCTTAGCGACCCCATGGACTGCAGCCTACCAGGCTCCTCCGTCCATGGGATTTTCCAGGCAAGAGTACTGGAGTGGGGTGCCATTGCCTTCTCCAGATTATGCCCATGCAAAAACAGACTGTGCTGGTCAGCAGACCAGGTTCAAGGCGTTTGTCACCATCAGGGATTACAACGGACATGTCCATTTGGATGTCAAGTGCTCTAAGGCAGTAGCCACTGCCATCCGTGGGACCATCATCCTGGCCCAGCTATCATCCCCATGTGACGAGTGTACTAGGAAAATAAGATTGGCAAGTCCCACATCGTCCATTGCAAGGTGACTGGACGGAGTGGCTCTGTGCTGGTGTGCCTCATCCCTGCTCCCAGGGGCATTGGCATCATCTCAGCCCCTGTGCCCAAGAAGCTCCTGATGATGGCTGGCACTGATGATTGTTACACCTCTGCCAGGGGCTGCACCACCGCCCTGGAATTTTCGCCAAGGCTACTTTTGATGCCATTTCCAAGACCTACAGTTATCTCACCCGTGATCTCTGGAAAGAGACAGTGTTCACCAAGTCTCCGTATCAGGAATTCACTGACCATCTTGTAAAGACCCACACCAGAGTCTCTATACAGAGGACCCAGGCCGCAGCTGTAGCCATCACATAATTTTATACGAGAAAAATAAAGTGAAGGAAGCCAGAAAAAAAAAAAATACCAGAATACACATTCTTTACAATTACACATGGAACATTCTTTAGCATAGTAGGACACAAAACAAGCATCAACAAATTTAAGAGAATAGAAATTATTTCAGGGATCTTTTCTGATCACAATGGTATTGTTAGGGGAGGCACACTGATTGAAACCGCCCACCCTGGGCAGGCACCATAGTAACCACTTGCATGAGTTGTTTTATGACAGGAGATCCTGATAAGGAATACAGGAACTAATAAGCCACCACCAACTGGAAGAGTTCGGGAAAGGTCTAAAGGAGACACCGCATGACCCTCTACTTCCCAGAATCCCTCTTGCTAGTATCCATCTTGGCTGAGCGATGCGTGAGCCACCAGGAAAGACTCTGAATTAGAATGATTAGCTAAAGACCACCCGGAAACTAATCCCATCACCATAAAACCCAACATTGCGAGCCACGTGGCAGAGCAGTTCTCCTGGGTTCCCTTACCCTACTGCTCTCCACCCGGGTGCCCTTTCCCAATAAAATCTCTTGCTTTGTCAGCACATGTCTTCTCGGACAATTCTTTTCTGAGTGTTAGACAAGAGCCCGCTCTTGGGGCCCTGTAGGGGGGCCTCCCCCTTCCTACAACAGTATGAAAGTAGAAATCAACCACAGAAAGACGGAAAAAATGATTACATTAAGACTAAATAACATGCTCTTAAAAAACAATGGGCCAACAATGAAATCATAGAGAAAATTTAATTATATCTCGAAACAAATGACAATGAAAACAGAATCATACAAAATCTATGGGATGTAGCAAAAGCAGTCTTAAGAGGGAGGTTCACAGCAATATAGGCCTTCCTCAAAAAACAAGAAAAATCTCAGATAAACTCCCTACTTACAACCTAAAAGAATTGGAAAAAAAGAACAAACAAAACCTAAAGTCAGCAGAAGGAAGAAAATAATAAAGAGCAGAGAGAAAATAAATAAAATAGAAATTACAAAAATAATAGAAAAAGATCATCAATAAAACTACCAGCTATTTTTTGAAAGGGTAAGCAAAACTGACAAATCTCTGGCCAGGCTCACCAAGTAGAAAAGAGGAGCCAAATAAACAAAATAAGAAAAGAGGCAAAATAATAACAGATACTGCAGAAATTTTTTAAAAACATAGAATACAATGAACAATTATATGCCAACAAATTCAACAACCTAGAGAAATGGACAAGTTTCTAGAAACTGGCAGCCCACCAAAAATGAATCAAGAAGAATTAGATAAATTTGAACAGATCCCTAGAAGTGAAATAGAATTTGTATTAATAATAATTAAAAAAAAAAAAAACCTCCCTGCAAACAAAGTCCAGGACCAGATGGCTTCATCAGGGAATTCTACCAAACACAGGAGGAACTTACACTGATTCTTCTCAAATTCTTCCAAAAGACTGAAGAGGAGGGAGTACTCCCAGTTATTCCATGAAGCCACCATCACCCTGATACCAAAACCAGACAAAGACCCTACCAAAAAAGAAAACTGCAGGGCAATATCTTTGATAAATATAGATGCAAAAATTCTCAGCAAAATATTAGCAAATCAAATCCAACAATATACAGAAAAGATCATACACCATGATCAAGTTGGATTCATCCCAGGGTCAAAAGGATGTTTCAACATATGTAACCCAATCTTGTCAAACACCATATGAACAGAAGGAAAGACAAAAACCTCATGATCATCTCAATGATGCAGAAAAAGCATTTGATAAAATTCAACATCCATTCATGAGAAAAAGTCTTATCAAAGTGGGAATAGAGGGAATATATTTCAACATAATAAAAGCTATTTATGACAAACCTACAGCCAACATAATACTCAACAGTAAAAAGCTAAAGGCCTTTCTGTTAAATTCTGGAACAAGGCAAGGATGTCCACTCTCACCTCTTCTATTCAACATAGTATCGGAAGTCCTAGACACAGTATCAGATAAGAAAAAGAAATAAAAATTGTCTAAATTGAAAGGGAAGAGTAAAATTGTCATTATATGCAGATAGCTTACGGCTTAAAGATTTAAACATAAGACATGACACCGTAAAACTCATATAAGAGAACATGGGTAAAACATTCCCTGACATAAATTGTAATGATGTTTTCTTAGGTCAGTCTCCTCCCAAGATAATAGAAATAAAAGCAAAAATAAACAAATGGGACCTACATAAACTCATCAGCTTTTGCACAGCAAAGGAAACCATAAGAAAAACAAAAAGGCAACCGACAGACTAGGAGAAAATATTTGCAAACAATTTGAGCAACATGGGCTTAATTTTCAAAATATACAAATAACTCATACAACTTAATAACAAAAAAACAAACATCTCAAACAAAAAATGGGCAGAAGGCTCGTTCTTTCTCCAAAGAATACATACAGATGGCCTATAAGCATATGAAAAGATGTTCACCATCTTTTTTATTAGATGCTAATCAACACTTCTAATTAGAAGTGCAAATTAGAGAAATGCAGATCAAAACTACGAGGTATCACCTCACACTGGTCAGAATGGCCATCATTAAAAAGTCTAGAAATAATAAATGCTGGAGAGGGTTTGAAGAAAGGGGAATCCTCCTGCACTGTTGGTGGGAATATAAATTGGTACAGGTACTACGGAAAACACAGAGGTTCCCTAAAAAACTAGAAATAGAGTTACCATATGATCCAACAATCCCACTCCTGCACAAATATCTGGAGAAAACTACTTTGAAAAGATTCATGTACCCCAATGTTCATTACAGCACTGTTTACAAAAGCCAAGACACGAAAACAACCAGAATGTCCATCAACAGATGAACGGATAAAGATACGGTTCATATATACAATGGAATATTACTCAGCCATATAAAGGAATGAAATAAAGCCATTTGCAGCAACAGGCATGGACCTAGAGATCAAACTAAGTGAAGGAAGTTAGAGAAAGACAAATACCATATATCACTTATATGTGGAATCTCAAAAATGATACACGTGAACTTTTTTACGAAACCTACCCACAGTCATCGAAAACAAACTTATGGTTACCAAAGAGGGAATGAGGAAGGAGGGATACATTAGAAATTTGGGATTAATATATACATACTATTATATATAAAATAAACAACAAGGTCCTACTATATAGCACAGGGACCTATATACAGTGTCTTATAATGAATTATAATGGAAAAGAATCTGAAAAAGATATATATATACACATATATGTAACAGAATCACTTTGCTATATACCAAAAAGAAAAGTGTTAGTTGCTCAGTTGTGTCTCTTTGCGACCCCATGGACTACAGCCCATCAGGCTCCTCTGTCCATAGAATTCTCCAAGCGAGAATACTGGCGTGAGTTCCCATTTCCTTCTCCAGGGGATCTTCACAACCCAGGGATTGAACCCTGGGTCTCCTGCGTTGCAGGCAGGGTTTTTACCATCTGAGCCACCAGGGAAGACTATACCAGAAACTAACAACACTGTTAATCAACTATACTTCGATTTGTATTATTTTTTTTTAATTTGTATTATTTTTAAAAAAAAATATTTTAATTGAAAAAAAATTTTACCATGCTGCACAGCATGTGGGATCTTAGTTCCCCAACCAGGGATCGAACACATGCCTCCTGCATTGGAGACATGGAATCTTAACCACTGGACCACCATAGAAGTGCTTACTTCCATTTAAACAACAAAAAAGGATCTAAAGAAGAAAAAACAAAGTTGGCAAACCATTGTTGTGCTGTGTGCCAAGTCCTGTCCAATTCTTTTTGATCCTGTGGACCGTAGCCTGCCAGGCTCCTCTGTCCATGGGATGTTGATCTCCTTTAAAATAAAAATAAGTGAAACCTGGGAATCTGAGAGCAGCTCATCCAGGACATCTCAGTAAACGCTGAATCCCAACTGCAGTGAGTTAGTGGGGCTGCTTGTGTTCAGTGGAACAGCTGATTCAGAATCTAGCAAACCCAGGTGGTGCTTGTGGTAAAGAACCCACCTGACAAATAAGGTTTAATCCCTGGGACAGGAAGATCCCCTGGAGGAGGGCATGGCAACCCACTCTGGTATTCTTGCCTGGGAAATCCCATGGACAGAGGAGCCTCGTGGCTATAGTCCATAGGGTGGCAAAAGAGTTGGATAAGACTGAGCAACTTTAAAAAAAAAAAAGAGGACTTGATGCATCAAAGGATCCTAGGCCATTAAAATCCTAGATTGACACGGTTTGTTTGCTGATTCACAAGCCTAGGGAGGATTCTCTGTGTGTGTACTTTGTAGATTTGGGGAAAGAGTCCCCCTACAGAGGCCCATTGGCAACCTTTTCCAGGACCGGTGATCACAATTTACCCATCTCACTTGGCAAAGAAGGACCCCCTGGTTCTACTTGTCCAGGTGGGGTTGCCCCCCCTGCTCCACATACACATGCAGCCTCCCCTCTTCCTGCTTCATATCAGGGTCTGGGCAGACTGGCCCTGCTGCGGCAGAAGAGAGCCCCTCCTGACTTCCCATCCGCATTTTCCTGAGCTGTGGCCCCCATGTCCCACCCTCCAATCATGTGCACATGTTATCAAGAGAGTAAGTAAAACTGAAAGTATGCAGGGTTGTATTTTCGAACTGACACCTTTGTTACCCCATGTCCTCCCACCTTTTAGTGTTTTTCCTTTGTCCCTAGCTCTTCCACCCTTTCATTGTGTCAGCAACCAGACCAGTCTTATTCTCTGCTTTATGGATGTATTGATATTAGCAGAGAACAGAAAAAGAAGCCGATTCTGGTGTCTGAGTTGTCAAGGCCTAGCCCCTGAGAGGAAACAAAATAACTCCAGTGAACCCTCTCTGTTTGAGGTGGTGACTGAAGAGTCCAAGCTCCCCCAGACCACACACAGTTTCCCTGGGCTGGGGTCAGGGAGGAACGGGGGTAGATGCCAGAAGACCTGCTCACAGCCCAACATTCAGAGAGAGCTGCACCCAGAGAGGCCCACAGAGGACAGGAAGACGCAGATGTAATTGTACATGTGCTTCCGTTCCCAGTCACCAAAAGGCAAAAACTGCAAGTGCTCATCAACAGCTAAATGGATTCACAAAATGTGGTCTATCTGCACAATAGAATATTATTTGGCCATAAAAAGGAATTAAGTACTAAATACCTGCTATAACGTAGATGAACTTTGGAAATATGCTGAGTCAAAGAAGCCAGACGCTAAGACCATACATTGTATGATTCCATCTACATGAAATGCCCAGCATTGGCAAATTCACAGATTAGATTAGTATTTGCCAGGGGCTGGGAAGGGATAGGGAGTGACTGCTAATGGGTGAGGGTTTCCTTTTGGGGTGATGAAAATGTTTGGAACTAGACAATGTTGATAGTTGCACAGCGCTGTGAATGTATTAAATGCTACTGAATTGTATACTTTAAAAATTGTTGGGAATTCCCTGGCAGTCCAGTGGTTAAGACTCTGCACATTCACTGCTGAGGGCCAGGGTTCAATCCCTAGTTAGGGAACTAAGATCCTGCAGCCATAGAGAGTGGGCAAAAAAAAAAAAAAAAAAAAAAAAAAAAAACCACCCAAATTGTTAAAATGGTGACTTTTATGTTATGTGTATTTTAGCACACACACACTACATAGGCTTCTCCTCCACTCCACCCCCTTGTGGTTACAAGGAGCTCTTGCACACACCCCTACTCCCATTGCTGGGTATGCACTAGTTCCTTGCACAACCTCCTGTACCCTCTTTGTTCGGCTGACCCTTTCTGCCATCTATCCTCCCCCTCCCCTTTATTAAATCGATAAATAAGTATCGATTTAAATTGAGCCCTGCACTAAGCCACAAAGGAATTCCACATCGCCATGGACCAGGGCTATCCCAGGGTTCACTCGTGGGGACAAACAACTGTTGTGTTAGGCAGATCGATTTTCTCACCTACATCCTTTGCTTCTGCTACCTCACCCCAAACATTCTACCCAGACATGGGAGGGGGGCTCAGAGCCCCCTCGCATGCCTCAGGCCCAGGGATGAAAGACAAAATCTAATGCGAACTTTCGTTGAGCGATGCCCATCACCCTGCAAGAGGGCCACACGGCAGGATGGGCTCCTCTGCGGGTGCATGACCTGACCCCCAAATGGGGGCTCTGCGTACGCCATCAGACCCTACCACCTAGCCCAGGGCAGGCCCTCCAGGACCGGAGCCGGAAGAGCAGCCGCCTGGGAGGCCCTGAGCCTTGCTCTCTCATTGGTGGTCCAGTCCGTCACAGATCACTTACAGATCAGCCCCTCCCCGTCCCAGACATCTCAAATCAAGGAGTGTCCTGTGAGTGAAATGAGCCTGAGGGGTGACAAAGCCCCCTGGTGGCAGGGAGGGCCACGGCAGGGATCACAGCACTTTGCCCGTCACGGAACCCGCCTACTCTCTAAAGCTCCTGTCGTATCGCGAGCGGCCATTCAAAGCCAAGCGGAGTCTGCGCAAGGCCCTGCCCACTTTACCAGTTTTCTGTGGGAGCCGACGTTTCCCATGGAGCACGATTCGTGATTGGTTGCGTAAAGCATGTAAGAAGGCGGAGCTGAGCCAGCAGGGGCTAGACGGCTGCCGCCGTCGCCTTGGCAACCCGGCCCAGTCGCCTGGCCTCCCCAGCTCTGAGACGGGCCTATGGTGCCCTCTAGCGGCCGCCTGCTGACACGGCAGGGGACCGGGACCGGGTGGGCGCTAGGAGGTCCTTCGCGCGTGGGAGGCTGGGAAATGGGGGAACCGAGGCGGACGGAGAGGGGAACAACCCGTTCAAGGTCACAGAGAGACACAAATCCAAGGCTTCCGGAGTCGGCCCTTTGGTATTCTGCTGCCGCTTTTGTCAATTCAAAGCAACAACAAAAACCCCTCACAGGCTGGTACCTACACAGAGCTTAAGCGGCAGAGCCCCTCATTAGCAGAGGACTCTTGGCGGGGGGTAGGGGTGGGGGTTGGGGGCGCGGCCAGAAATGGATCCACCTGGTCCTACGTGTTGGTACCATTTGCAGGAATGAACTGCAAATTAGTTAAGATCTGTATTGAATCGTAATAGGTAAAGATGGCTCTCTCCTCACCCTGACTCTGTCACACTTCCCCTCGGGTCCTGAAGCATTAGAAGCTGCCTGAGAGCAAGTTGAGTTGGGGGTACATTTTACTGTGGCCTTAATGGGAACTGTTTACATGGATAGTTATTACTGGCCATCCTGGGGTAGGAATGACTTCCAGGAATAATCCCACTGCCCACCTGCCATCATGACACTGAGCACTAGAGCAGCTGGGATGTGGGAGGAGGAGGAGGAGAAACAGGGTTTGAAATGTACAGAGCCGGAAGCTGGTATTTGGAAAATTCTTCCAATCATCAAATGCCTAAATTTATGAGCGGCTCAAAACGGAAGTTTTTCCTGTTGAGAGTTATCATCAATAATGCAGTGAAGACAATTGCAAACTCCCTCTATAAAATTTTTTCAAATATGTCCATATGTAACCAACAGAAACAATTCTGGCATGGAGAAGTAAATTGTAACAAATTTTTTTTTCAGATCATACCAAAAAAGAAAGAGATAAAATTTGAATAGAGGCAATATATAGGTTTGGAGATTAATAATATACTTAATGAGAAGAAGTGAAGTATATGAACACACTGGAGGAAAATTAAGTTTCTTGCCGACTTGATCAAATTACTGACATTGACAAAAATAACACAAATCTCATAATAGATCTTTACAAGACATTGACATCAAGTTGACTGAGTATTGTCACTTCAGAGTATTTAAGGTGGGTCTTTGAATATGAAACCCTGATTTGCCCAGAAAATGTACAGCTTTTATAGGAAAGAAACTTGACAGAGGTTTCCCGAAATTTGACAGTAGTCCTAAAAATGTACACAGCATTAATAACAAATTGCAAAGCTGAAACTTCTAAACTATCAATAATGAAAAACAAATTTCCATCTACCAAACTAAAAGAAAATCAGCATGAATTATTTTTCTGTCCTCTTGCTAGAAAATGATATTACAAGATTGTTGTCATATGAAAAGGCAGGCAAAGCATCTACGGCCAAAAATTGTAGGGGGGAAAAAATGTGTTATAGGAGTTTGTCAGGCAGTTAACAAAACTTTATGTCAGTTTTCTGAATTGTGTGAGATTTGAAGTATTTCTCAGCTTTTAAAATGTTATGTATTGTGTATTCTTTCTGATTCTCAAGAACATTCTTTTCCTAAGTAATTCTATATTCCTAATTTTCTGTTCTTTTTTACCCCCCCAAGTTATATAATCTTCAGTAACTCACAAAACCTGGAGCTGCCTCAAATGAACACCCACACAACACCATTCATCACATACTTGAGAATCAAGAACTATAGGCTCATTAAGTAAAAAGAGGCACATGAGCTGTTTTCTAGAGACATTTGTGTGCTTTGAAGTAGGTCTCTTATCAGTAAAAAGGTGCTGGTGAACATTAAGTCCAACAGCTGACTTTGACTCTAGAAAATTCAGAGAATCACAAAATCACAGACTTACTAAAAGCTTGATCAAGTGAGAATGACTTTCACTCATTAAGCTACTTTTAGCTGTTGGTTCCCCCAGAGCCTTCCATTCCTTTAGTGTCATCCCCCAAAGAAACGCAGAGGACGGCTTGGGGCCATTCTGTCACCATTCCCTCAGACAGAAGGGGTGAGTTTTCTTCCTCCTTAGTCTTTTGGGTATTTAGGATTATCATCTGTTACGCAAAACAAAACAAACAAACAAATTTCATGTTTTACCTGAATGTTTCATGAGGTAAACTTCTTTCACCTTGTCCTATTGACATCTGTAGAAAGATGATTTTTTTTTTTTTTTAAAAGTCTGTTGCTCAGAACTAAGCCGCTATAATTTACAGAAAGGTGCCTTATCCATTCGAATGTACAACAATGTATCCTCTTTGGTGGAGAGCTTCTAGTCCCACGTTGGTTTTAGGCTGTACTAGAAGAAGAAACATAAGAGGCACAAGGGTATGCCAGATGGTGAAAAATAGGTTTAAGGCACCAAAATAGTGTTGTTTTTATTAAAAACTAGGCTAGCATGGAATGCCAGAAGGTGTGAAACCCAGCTCTGAATAACAATCTCCAGATTTAGCATTAATCTTGGCCTGTGTGAACCTCCCACCAGGTGAAGCTGGGTGGGCCTGCCAGCCTTCCTGGGGCGGAGGGGCGAAGGGGGACGGGCAGGGAGTTGTTTTTGCAGGGCTGGCTGCAAAAGATCCTGGAGGCCCATGGGGGAGCCAGTGGCTCTCCACCCCTTCCTTTCCCCATGCCCCACCATCAGTACACTGAAATCCTCAGCCTAGTGCTGATTCATCCATATCTCCTTCATACTGGAGTCTGAGGTCCAAGAACAATTACGGCTGGAAACATGACCTCCAATAAAGCCTAGGTTTCTTCAGCATTATTTTATATAATTCTTTCTTTATTTTTGACTGTGCTGGGTCTTTGTTGCTGCGCGGGCTTCTCATTGCAGTGGCTTCTACTGATGTGGAGCACGGGCTTTAGCATATTGGGGCTCAATAGTTGTAGCTCCCGTGCTCCAGAGCACAGGCTCAGTAGTTGCGGCGCATGGGTTTTGTTGCTCCGCAGCATGTGGGATCTTCCTGGCTCAGGGATCAAACCAGTGCTTCCTGCATTAGGCAGGAGGATTCTTTACCCCTGAGCCACCAGGGAAGACTTCTTCAGCGTTACTGAAGGGAACAGCCGTGTCCAAAAGTTTTCCGCTAACCCTTAGGGTTACTGAACCAAACTTGGATCCGCTCTCCCGCACAGTAAAGCCCATCTACTGACACCCGGTTGTAAGGAAAGAAAGCGCACCATCTGTCTCAGGGCTTCCAGCAAGGAGCCTAGGCAGTACTTAAGGGTCAAAAGACCCAACTCTCTGATGGCTTTCAGGGGAAGGTTTTTAAAGATGAGAGAGAGGGTTGCTGGGTATGTGATCAGCTGGTGGACATTCTTCCGATGGATTGGTGATGAGGTAATCAAAAGTCAACATCATCAACCACCTGGTTCCTCAAGGTCTGGGGCCTATGTGCTTGTGGCCAGCAGACAGTTAACTTCTTCCATCTGGTGGGGGTTTCGGTCTCTGCAAAACAGCTCAAAGGATTTGGCTCAGAATATTATCTCTAGCCTTTGAGGAGGAACTAAAGGTCCCTGACTTTGTTTAAGGGCTAAACTATCAATATTTTGTCCTGCTTGACTGTTGTCTTTCTGCATTTTCTCACGGACTCTGATTACATTCTTTGGAACCCGGGTACGGGCTAGAAGGCTAAAGTTTTCCTACAGACAAGAGGCAGGTGGAGGACATGGGTGGGGGGAGGTGTCTGTCCTGGGAAGGCCCCCATAGGGTCCTGCTTGGTTACTTTACCAAACAGTGTCCCTCAAACTCTCCAACTTTAAGGAAGCCAGCATCCAAGAGGGTTAGGCTCCTCATCAAAAAAGTCCATTGTCATACTGAGTCAGTGAGCTTTTGCTACAAACCAACCAACCAACCACAAAGCTTGGTGCCTTAAGGCAGTGGTCCTCAGCCTTTATGGTATGAGGGATGGGTTTCATGTAAAATAATTTTTTCATGGACCAGGGGGTGGAGAGGTGGTTTTAGGATGATTCAAGTGCATTACATTTATTGTGCACTTTATTTCTATTATTATTACATCAGCTCCACCTCAGATCATCTGGCATGAGATCCCGGAGGTTGGGGACCCCTACCTTAAAGTACCAACTCTGGATTTAGCAGACTGGCAATCTGGGCTAAGTCCCACTGATGCACTTGGCTCATGCCCACGTCTGTGACATCAACTGCCAGGTTGGCTGGGGACAGGCTGGTCTGAGATAGCCTCAGCTAGTTAGATTGTATTTCTTCCGTGCGGTCTCATATCTCCCAAGGCTAGCCTGGGTTTGTTCACAGGGAGGTAGCTGAGTTGCAAAAGAGTTAGCTGAAACAGCAAAAAAATGCTCACAGCCTTTTGAGATAGGCCTGGACCAGGAATAACACTTTGTATTCAGTTGGTCAGAGCAAGTCCCAAGGCCAGCTCAGGTTCAAGGGCTGCAGTTCTTGATAGGGGCAGCTACTCTGCATTGAAAAGGGATGCAAGTACAAAGAAGATAATAAGGGCAGCCATTTTTTTCTTTTTCTAAAATGTTTTTAATTGAGGTAACATTCTTTTGTATAAGTTTCATGTGTACAACATTATATTTCTATTTCAGCTTGCAGGATCCTAGTTCCCCTATCAGGGATTGAACCTGGGCCCTTGACAGTGAAAGCGAGGAGTCATAATCACTGGACCACCAGGGAATTCCCGTATTTCTACTTCTTTATACACTAGAACATGCTCACCACCAAAAATTTAGTTTTCATCCATCAACATACAGTTGATCCCCTTTACCCAATTTGTCCCCCTTCCTCTGGTAATATTGGGGGACTGAGGGAACAAAAAGTGCCCATGAAACTGAGAAGTCATCTTGAGACCAAAACGTTAGGCAAGCAGCTCCATATAATCAAGTTGGCAGCTGCACCTTGCACCAGTGAGGGGCATTGGGACAATTTTATAGTTAATCTAGGGTAGGGGTACAGATACTTGAAAACAGGCTGTGCATTCCTAAATTAAGATTTATGAATGGGTAAGCTAGTCATGCAGAGAAGGCAATGGCACCCCACTCTTGCCTGGAAAATCCCATGGGCGGAGGAGCCTGGTAGGCTGCAGTCCATGGAGTCACTAAGAGTGGGATACGACTGAGCGACTTCACTTTCACTTTTCACTTTCATGCACTGGAGAAGGAAATGGCAACCCACTCCAGTGTTCTTGCCTGGAAAATCCCAGGGAAGGGGGAGCCTGGTGGGCTGCCGTCTATGGGGTCACACAGAGTCGGACATGACTGAAGCAACTTAGCAGCAGCAGCAGCAAGCTAGTCATGTGGGCACTGGGAATATGTCACAAAGGGTTTTCATCATTGTTTGGGGACTAAGAAAGCATAGAGCCTACCAGATCCTGATGATTATGAAACAATCTCTATTAACTACAAAACCCTTGATGACAGATAAGTGATTCACTACATAGTACAGACTGGGTAGGGTCAGTGAAAAGATGGGAGAAATTGCAAGAGCCCAAGATGGCATCAGTTATGCTACCAGCCATACAGATAGCCACTACTCTGCACTGTATCTACATATTTGTTTTTTGTTTCATTTGGTGTGTTCATTTATTTTTAATATTCCACATATGAGTGAAATCATACAATATTTGTCTTTCTTCTGACATTTCATTTAGCATAATACCCTCAAGATCCATCCATGTTTTTGTAAATGGCAAGATTTCATCTTTTTTATGGCTGAGATGTAATCTATTATATATAAAGAAGATGTGAGAGATATATATCTCATATTCATGATCATATGGTTTTTCTCATCATTGATATAGTGAATTACACTGATTAATTTTTGAATATTGAACTAATCTTGCATTCCTAGGATAAAACCCACTCAGATATGATGTATTTTTATTATATATTATTGAATTTGATTTGCTCAAATTTTGTTAAGAACTTTTGCATTAGTGTTTCTGAAATACATTGGTATATAGTTTTCTTATAAAATTTTTGTTTGATTTTGGTATAGAGTAATGCTGACCACCTCATGAATGATTTGGAAGATAGTCTCTCCTCTTTAATTTCCCAGAAGAGTTTGTGGAGAATTGACTCATTTTGTTTTTAAATATTTATTGGAATACTCCCATGAAGCCAGTTGGGCCTGGAATTTTCTTTGTAGAAATATTTTCAATAAATTCAATATCTTTAATCAATATAAGGCTAAACAGGTTACCTATTTCTTATTGAGCTTCAATAGTTTATGTCTTTCAAGGACTTTTTCCATTTCACCTAAGTTGTCAAATTTGTTGGCATAAATTTCATGATTTTTTCCCAACATATATTAAAAATACTATGAAACCTCTAGAATGAAAACAATGTAATATTGGTACATGAATAGAAAAGAAACCAGTGGAATAGATTAGAGAAAGTCTAGAAAGAGACTCAAATATATTTGTCAATTTAGTATATGACAAAGTATATGGCATTTCAAATTATTGGGGTAAAGATGTACTGAAAAAATTTATTTTGGTAAAATATCCACAGCATAAAATTGACCATTTGAGCCCTTTTGGGGTGTACAGTTCAGTGACATTAAATACATTCATATTGTGGAACTTCCCTGGTGATTCAGATAGTAAAGAATCTGCCTGCAATGCAGGAGACCTGGGTTCAATCCCTGGGTCTGGAAGACCCCCTGGAAAAGGGAATGGCAGCTCACTCCAATATTCTTGCCTGGGAAATCCCATGGACAGAGGAGCCTGGTGGGTATAGTCCATGGGGGTCACAAAGAGTCAGACACGACTGAGCAACTAACACTTTCACTTTCAGAGAACTAAACTCTTACATGCTGAATGGTGTGGCAAAAAAAAAAAAATTCATGTTGTACAACCATCACAACATCCATTTTCAGCACTGTTTCTTAATAGACTTTTTTTTAATGCTACCATTTATTCATTTAGGATTTTAGTTATTACAAGACCATTTCTTTTTACTGCCTCAAAAATCCTCTGTGCTCTTTGTATTCATCCCCCTCTCCCCCAGTTCCTGGCAACCACTGACCTTTTTACTGTCTCCATGGTTGTGCCTTTTCCAGAGTGTCCTATAGTTGGAATCAAACAGTATGTACCCTTTTCAGATGGGCTTCGGTCACTTACTAATATACATTTAAGCTTCCTCCATGTCTTTTTCTGACTGGACAGCTCACTTCTTTCCCGTATTGAATCAAGTTCCATTGTTGGGATATACCAGAGTTTATCCATTCACCTATTGAAGGACATCTTGGTTGCTTCCAAATTTTGGCAAGTATGAATCAAGCAGCTATAAACATCTGTGTGCATGTTTTTGCATGGACATAAGTTTTCAGTTCCTTTGGGTAAATATCAAGAAGCACAAGTAGTGGATCATATGGTAAGTATATGTTAAGTTTTCTAAGAAACCACCAAATGATTTTCCAAAGTGGCGGTATCATTTTGCATTCCCACAGGTGATGAATGAGAGTGTCAGTGGTGAATTGGAGAAGAACTATATTCAATATCCTGTAATAAACCATAATGGAAAAGGTCACGTATACTTATATACGTGTATATATATACATCTATGGGCTTCTCTGGTGACTCAGTGGTAAAGAATCCAAAGAATCCACCTGCCAATGCAGGAGATGCAGGAGACATGGGTTCTATTGCTGGGTCGGGGAAGAAAATTTCCTTCTAGAGGAGGAAATGGCTACCCTCCCCAGTATTCTTGCCTGGAGAATCCCATGGACTGAGGAGCCTGGTGGGTATAGTCCATGGGGTCACAAAGAGTCGGACATGACTTAGTGACTGAGCATGCATGCAGTACAAGCATAAAACCTCATATGTTGATAAAAACTGTGTACTAGACTGGTTAACGGCTACAATCCCTTGCATGCTAGTATTCACTTTGCAATGCATCCCTGCCCTTCATTCCTTCCATCCAAGGGTGAGTCTATTTCTTCACCCTCCTACCCCAGAGTCTGGACTGGCCTTATAACCTGCTTGTTATAGCAATAGCAGTGGATGGAAGTGACTTGAGACTCCCACAGTCAGTTCAGGAAGCTTGAGGCTTCTGCCTTGATTCTCTCAGAGAGTTCTGGCTGCCATATAAAGGAGTCCACTTAGCCGACTAGAACACAAAAAGCCATGGAGGAGACCCGAGGAGCCCTAATCCATAGCCAGATATGTGAGTCAGGCTATCCGGAATCTTCCAGCTCAGCTGATTCTCCCTCTTGAGTGAGTCCAGTCAAAACTGGCAAGAGGAAGTACCCAACCAACCAGCACAATCATAACACATCATAAACTATTACTGTTTTGGGCCACTATCCCTTGGGGTGGCTTGTTACACAGGAAAAGGTAATTAAAACTGGAGTTCAATTTATTATTATAAAATGAAAAACCGTAATAGGCAGAGGAAGTGGGTGAGGGTAGAGAGGAAACAAAATTGGTCTTACCTTGGTAATTACTGAAGCTGGGGATTCATTATCTACTCATCTATTTTTGTATATATTTGAAATTTTCCATAGTAAAAAGTAAAAAATAAAAGGGAGGGTTGGAAAGATTTCATTGGAAAAATGTGGCTCTTCTCTGGTGTTCCAGTGGCTAAGATTCCATGCTACCAATTCAGGGGGCCGGGGGTCCATCCCTGGTGGGGGAACTAGACCCCCAAAGCCACAACTAAAGATCCCACATGTTGCAACTAAGACCCAGTGCAGCTAAATAAATATATTTTTTAAATGTATATGTCTATTTTTGTTTTTTGGCTATACTACTGGGCATGTGGGTTCTTAGTTCCCAGCACCCCTGCTTTGGAAGAGGTGAGTCTTAACCACTGGATCGCCAGGGAGGTCCCTTAAAATGTATATGCATACTTGATATTCAACACACTTAATTTTTTTTATATGATTACATAATACACAGAATGAAATACATTTTTTCCCCCAGCAGGCCACATTTTGACTCTCCAAATACTCTCCAGTTCACCCCTGAATGTCATAGAGATATTACATAAAATTTCTGGGTGTGTCATGAGATCAACAAGGATGAGAAACCAGCTCCTAAGGCAGTTGGGGGGGCCCCAGCAGGCAGGACTCAGAGGGACAGGAGCCCCCCAACCCCGCAGCCCGGAGTATGAGTAGACGATGAGGAAGTTCGGCTTTCCGCAGCCTGCTCTGCCTTCCTTTCCTCCTTCCTGTCGCATCAGGTCAAGACTGTACCCAGGCCCGCCTGCCCTGCTCGACAGCACAGGCTCGGGCTCCGGGGGAGGGTGAGAGTGGGGCTGAAAGCGGCTGGAAAAGGAGGACCAGCCTGAATTTCAGCCCTCCATCCTTGCAAGGGGACAGGCGAGCCACCCTGGGGCTAAAGGTCGCTTTGGAGCTCTCCAGGATTCTGCCCCTCTGAGTCACGCTCTCCCGGAACCCCGGCATCCCCGGGCTCAGATTCTAGACTGTAAGGCCTTCGGGCAGCCCCGAAGTGAAGGAGCGCAGCTGGGCGCCCAGCAGTCCGGGAGGTGGGGCGGCTTGCGACCGCCCTGTTGATCCCGTCCCTGCTTCCTTAAAGAATGACTGATGGCGAGTTCTCTAGCCTCGAAACCACTCTCTCAGCAAGCCCTTTCCTTCCAAAGACGCCCGGAACCCGCGGAGGAGGGGGGAGGAAGGTGGAGAGTCGGTGGGGGGAGGGAGGGAGGAAGAGGAATGAATTGCATTGGCCCGTCGCCTCCGCAGCGGAAGATGCTGACACCCTCCGTCCAGCCCCCTCCCCGGGGGCCCTGCGTCCCCCTTCCCCCTGCCAGGCTGCAAACACACAAGCACACAGACCCGCACACTAGAACATAAACAAGGATATTTCATTTCTTCCTTTTAATTTTTTTTGCACACTAATAAATAAACTACTGCAACAACAACAGAAAAGGCAAGCGGAATCCAAATACCCTCTCGGTTGCCATTTGGTTATATAAGAAGGACGAATTAAGGCGAGCTGGCGGTAAAGAGTCGCTCCAAATCCAAGCCCCTGCACCGGCCTTAAATCAAAAGGGAAAAAGTGGGGCAGAGTTCTGCCAGCAGCAAACATGATCTGCTTCTGGGGATTGGACTGTCACAGGTCACAGAACTCGGCCCAGCTAAAAGTCCGCAGCCCCTGCACACCTCCGGGAACCCTTATTCGTTGTTGTTTTGCAGGGATGGGCTCCAGGCAGCTTCCTTTGTAAGGTGCCCCCCACCCCCAGCCCGCGGGTCGAGCTTCTGGGGCAGGGAGCAAACACCCGCCCCAAGGGACTGGACCACCGGCGTCCCCTTGCCCAAGAATTTAGGATTGGGATGGAGAAAAAGAAAACAGTGTTTATGAAGAGCCAGAAAGCGTTCTGTGTAAGTAGGGGATTGTGGGAGGCTGTGAGCTTGAGGAGGGGAGCTGTGTGAAAGAACAAAAGGCTGAGGCGGGGCGAGAGAAAAAGAGAGAGAATATAAAGACATGCTGGCGTAGAGAGGGACAGGCCACAGGAATTCTGCTTGAACTCCCTGCTGCCTTCCGAGCCCCAACTGCTGCCTTCTCTCATTTTCCAGAACAAAAATATCTTGTCTTCTGTTTCACCAGACACCTATGACCTATCACCTTCGGAGGTTCAGGAAGCTTGAAACTTCCGGTACTTGTACTCAGAATTCTAAATAATATGCCCTCAAATTGAAGCTTTCTTTCTCATTTTACTTAAATTTTTTTTTTTAGAGCAGTTTTAGGTTTTCAGCAAAATTGAGAGGAAGGTGCAGCGATTTCTCATATAACTCCTGCCCTCCCCCCCCCACACAGCCTCCTCCATTATCAACGTCTCTCCTAGAGTGCTGTTTGTTCCAGCTGATGAACCTACACTGACACACCATCGTCACCCGAAGTCCAGAGTTTACGTTATGGTTCACTCTTGGTGTTGTGTGGGTTCAGATAAACGTATAATAACCTGTATCCACCATTTTAGGGTTCTAGTGTGTGCTCAGTCATGTCCGACTCTTTACAACCCCAGGGACTGTAGCCGGCCAGGCTCCTTTGTCTGTGGCATTTCCCAAGCAAGAACACTGAAGTGGGTTGCCATTCCTACTCCAAGGGATCAAACCCGAGTCTCCTGTGTCTCCTGCATTGGCACGCGAGTTCTTTACCGCTTGAGCCATCGGGAAAGCCCTAAAGGATAGTGCCACTGCCCTAAAAATCCTCTGTGCTCCTCCTGCTCATCCCTCCCCCACCTCCAGCAACTGCTAATCCTCTCACTGTGTCCGTAGCTTTGTGTTTTCCAGAATATCATATAGTTGGAATTGTGCAGTATATATGGCTTTTTGGATTGGTTTCTCTCACTTAGTAATTCATCTTACTTTTGTGGTAAAAGTTTGCTGCTTACATTTTCCTAACCCTTCTCTCCTTTAGTACACAGTCCATAATACCTTCCGGTTGAGGAAAAAAAGCTTATGTCAGGCTTACAAATAAAATGGAAACAAATGTTTTTCCTTTGGGAAAAGGAAAACTCATACTTCCTGCATACTGGAAACTAGAAATCCCAGTGTTTCCAGTTTCAGCCACAGTCCAAACTTTAAAAAAAATTTTTTATTGGACTATATTTATAACATTGTATTAGTTTCAGGTATACAGCAAAGTGAATCAGTTATACATATATCCACTCTTTTTTAGGTTCTTTTCCCATGTAGGTCATTACAGAGTATTGGGGAGAGTTCCCTGTGCTATACAGTAGGTCCTTATTATCTGTTTTATATATGTGTGTGTGTGTGTGTGTGTGTGTGCATGCTCAGTAGCTCAGTTGTGTCTGATTCTTTGCGACCCCATGGACTGTAGCCTGCCAGGTTCCTCTGTCCATGGGATTTCCAGGCAAGAATACTGGAGTGGGTTGCCATTCCCTTCTCCAGGGGATCTTCCCGACCCAGGGATTGAACTCGAGTCTCCTGCATTGGCAGGCAGATTCTTTACCACTGAGCCACGAGGGATGCCCATTTTATATATAATACTGTGTATATGTCAAAGTCCAACCTTTCTAAAGCATTCTCTGACTTCATCTTCCGGAGCAGGGATTTTAAAACCCAAGGACGCGTGCTCAGAATCATGGCCGCTTCACCCAAGAATGGGCATGACCTGAGGCCTGGCATCCATGGAGCCATCCTAAGGGCTGCCTCTCCTCACCTGGGCAGGATGGTCCCACCTGCAATATACAGAGCTTGGCCATGCTCTGCCTGGAGGCAAAACCACAGGGACCTGTTTCAGGAGGACTGGCAAAGACTCATCCCACCCTTACTTCTCTGGAAGTCATGATCGTGATGCTGTGGTAGTATTGCCCTCACCTCTTCTTCAAACAGTCTCTGCAACCTTCTCCCATCAGCCAGAATCATAACAGCAGCAGCAATCAACATTTACCGACTGCTAATTACATGCCAGGCACCTGGCTAAGCCCTTTTTATGTATGTATTTAATCCTCATGACCCAATGAAGCAGGTAACAGTAGTGTCCCCCATTTTTATAACTGAGGAAGCTGAGGCACTGAAAGATTAAGTCACGTGCTCAAAGTCACACAGCCTTAAAGTAGCCTAACCAGGAGTTAAGTCCAGACAGCCTAGTTTCCGAGTTCAGCTGTGAACCACGACACTGTGATGGGAAAGATAATGGTTATAAATTGATGTGTAACAAATTACTCCAAAACGTGGCAGGTTAAAACAATGAACAATTATCACACATGTCTTCTGAGGGTCAGGAATCTGGATGCTCAGGAGGGCTTATGGGGAAGGCTACCGTCAAGCTGGCAGCCAGGGCTGTAGTCTCCCAAGACTTGACTGGGCCTACAGGATCTGCTTCTGACCTCATTCATGTGGCTGTTGGCAAGAGGCCTCAGTGCCTTGACACGTGGGCCTCTCTATGGGGCTGCTCCGGACAAGCGTTCCTGCAGCCCGAGGGATGAGGGGAAGAGAGAGAGAGATTGAGAGATGAGCCACCCTGCCTTTTATGACCTACTCTCCTGGTCACCCATCATCATTTCTGCCTTATTCTACTCATTAAGTCCAACCCACACTCAACAGGAGGGCTTACACAAAGGCATGAACACCAGAAAGCACCAGGAAGCAGCGATCACTGGAGGCCATCTTGGAGGCTGCTACCACAGGTGTGAAGAGGAGCTAAACAAAAGGACCATGCCCCCAGAAAAACCTAAAACCTGCTCTAGAAGTGACGGCAAAGAGCTAGCATGCAGAGATTAGAAGCAAAGGATTATATGTACACATAGTACCAGGGACGCTTCTGAAAAACTTAGTGAAAAAAGAAACAGGGTGAATTATAGAACACAATACCATTGATGTAATTTCAAAATATATGCATACAGGTGCCATTCATCTCAATTGCAAAAACAGGAACCCTAATTGATGCTGTTAGAAGTCTGGACAAATTGCCCTTGGAGAGGAGCTTCTGGAACACTCATCATGTTGTCTTTTTTGGGATGGGAGCTAGTTACACAGCTCTACTCATTTTATGGGAATTCATCCAGCTGTGCACTTATGATGTGCGTGTTTTCCATATGTCTGTTACATGGCTATACAATTTACATTAAAACCAAAAATACATTCATGGAAAACACCAGTACCCATTTTGTGAGAGCCTATATAAAGGAAAAGATATACATTAAAATGATTTTCTATGGGGGATAGAAGTGGGGAAGGAAATACATACATACATACACACACACGACAGGTCTTATACGATCGTTGTTGTTGATGTACCACAGAGGAATGTTATTAATTTGACCCTCTGCACCTGAGGTTAAAAAAGATAACAAAAAAGCTGTGTTTGTGATCTCACATTCAGGTGGGCCACAGGAGAGCTTTATTTTTTTATGGTGCTTATAAGTCTGTCTCCATCTACCCAGTTACCTAAGGTCCCTCACCCATCAATGCTCCCAAATCAAAAAGAGTTGATCCCAGAGGCTCCTCCAGCCTCTGCAGAAGCTGCTCAGGTCAACACCCACCCCAGCTGAGTTACTTAGTGGGCAGGAAAGATGCACTCTAATCAAATCCCCAGAAAGACTTAAAAGAGTTTAGCAAGTTCTCACACTCAAGCTGCATCCCATTACCCTGGAGAGCTCATTAAAGCACAGAGTGCTGGGCCCCTCCCTCGGAGTTTCTGAATTTGCATTTCTAACAAGTTCCCAGGTCCTGCTGCTGCTGGTGGGCCCGGAAGCTCACCTTGAAAATCACTGGTGCTACAAAGGAGGACGAGAAGTATGGTTACTGCCATAGCAAGTTTTCCACCCCCAGGGCGATCCCAGGTTCTAGAACAAACCTCAGCCCTGGCTGCTCCCTAACGAGGTGGTGTGGCTTGAGAAGCAGAGCTAATCCCAGAGACAATAGAGGAAGCTTTGTGAAGGGGAGATCTCTGGGCTTCGAGACATCAACACTCACCTTTTGCAGCCAGCCCCACCCTCCATTCTGAGTAAGAGGTAATGGTCTGAGCTTTCTGCCAAGAAATCTGGGCCACAGCCATGTTCACTAGAGTGGTAGTCTCAGGGAAAACATCGGTGTAAAACCAAGCAGAACCCTGTAGGGTCCTCCCGGGTACAGAAGCCCCTCCGTATTTCCCATTTCTTGTTTGTAGAGAAAAAGCTTTAATCTCCTAGGCCTTCCGTGAGTTCCAAAGAGCAGACTCAATCACTTACTAATTAGGGAACTGAGAGAACTCAGAAACAAAGGGAAAGCAGTTAAGCAAGAAAAGTAATGATAGCTTAAACAACTGAGCAATGAAACGGAGTCCTGGTTCCTCCTCTCAGAATAGACATAACAATCTGACACATACCTTTTCGTTGTTCTATAGAAACTAAGACCCCCACCCAGGTAGAGGATGGCAACCACACGCCAACCATAAGCAGGTAGACCCCAGACTGGTTGGAACTAGAAGATTAAATTTCCTGACACAGTATGCTGCTGCTGCTAAGTCGCTTCAGTCGTGTCCGACTCTCTGCGACCCCATAGACGGCAGCCCACCAGGCTCCCCCGTCCCTGGGATTCTCCAGCCAAGAACACTGGAGTGGGTTGCCATTTCCTTCTCCAATGCATGAAAGTGAAAAGTGAAAGTGAAGTCGCTCAGTCGTGTCCGATTCTCAGCGACCCCATGGACTGTAGCCCACCAGGCTCCTCCATCCATGGGATTTTCCAGGCAAGAGTACTGGAGTGGGGTGCCATTGCCTTCTCCTGACACAGTATGGAGGTTCCTTAAAAAACTAAAAATAGAGCTACCATATGATCCAGCAATCTCACTCCTGGGCATATATCTGGAAAAGATGAAAACTCTAACTCAAAAAGGTGCATGCACCCCCATGTTCATAGCAGCACGATTTACAATAGCCAAGACATGGAAGCAAACTAAATGTCCATCAACAGATGAGTGGATGAAGATGTGGTACATATATACAATTGAATATTGCTCAGCCATAAAAAAGAATGAAATAATGCCAATTGCGGCAACATGTATGGACCTAGAGATGGTCATACTGAGTGAAGTAAGTTAGAAAAAGACAAATATATGGCATCACTTATATGTGGAATCTAAAAAAAGGGTGCAAAAGAACTTATATACAAAACGAATAGAGTTACAGATGTAGAAAATAAATTTATGGTTACCTGGGGGAGAGATAAATTGGAAGATTGGGATTGACATATACATACTACCATATGTCAAATAGGTAACTAACGAGGACCTGTATGCTTGTTATTGAACACTACTCGATACTCTGTAATTGCCTGGGAATTTCATGGGGAAAGAATCTAAAAAAGAATGGATATATGCATAACTGATTCAGTTTGCTGTACACCTGAAACTAATACAACATTGTAAATCAATGATATCCAATAAAAATTTTTTTAAAGTGTCCTGAAACACCACCCTGTTACCTCACCACCAACCAATTAGAAGGAAGTTCACAAGCTACAACCCTCACCCCAAATGTTACTTTAAAAACCCTTCCCTGAAAGCCATGTGGGAGTTTGAGTTCCTTAAGCATTAGCTGCCAGTGCCCCTTCCTGCCCACTGGGATGAATGCTTCTCCCTCCTGTTACTCTCTTGTCAGCCCAAAGGACCTCTTCCATCAACCCAGGTTTTCTCCAAAGACTGGAAAGAGGACTTGCCTTGAACAGCTCAGTTTTGTTTTGTTTTGCTTCATTTTGTTTTGATTGAAGTATAGTTGGTTTACAATGTTGTGTTAGTTTCTGGTGTATAACAAAGTGATTCAGTTATATATATACATATTCTTTTTCATATTCTTTTCCATTATGGTTTATCACAGGATATTGAATATAGTATTATGCAGTAGGACCTTGTTGTGTATTTTATATATGCTGCTGCTGCTGCTAAGTCGCTTCAGTTGTGTCCGACTCTGCGCAACCCCATAGACGGCAGCCCACCAGGCTCCCCCGTCCCTGGGACTCTCCAGGCAAGAACACTGGAGTGGGTTGCCATTTCCTTCTCCAATGCATGAAAGTGAAAAGTGAAAGTGAAGTCGCTCAGTCGTGTCCGACTCCTAGCGACCCCATGGACTGCAGCCCACCAGGCGCCTCCGTCCATGGGATTTTCCAGGCAAGAGTACTGGAGTGGGTTGCCATTGCCATCTCCGGTATTTTATATATAGCAGTGTGTATATGTTAATCCCAATCTCCTAATTTATCCCTCCCTGTACATTTCCCCTCTGGTTAACCGTAAGTTTGTTTTCTATGTCTATGAGTCTGTTTCTGTTTTATAAATAAGTTCATTTGTAGCATTTTTTTAGATTCCACATGGATTATATCATATATTTGTCTTTGTCTGACTTAGTTCACTTAGTTAATCTCTAGGTCCATCCATGTTGTTGTAAATAGAATTATTTCAGTATTTTGATGGCTGAGTAATATTCCACTGTATATATATACACCACATCTTATTTATCCATTCATCAGTCAATGAACATTTAGTTTACTTCCATGTCTTGGCTGTTGTAAACAGTGCGAGCAGCTCAGTTTTGACCCTTCAGAGGCCCTAAGGCAAGGAGCTACACAGGCCTGGCTGGCATGCCCAAGAGCATATAAAAGACTAATTCAGTACTTCATCCTGCTGAGAGTGATCAGTTGGGACAAACCTGGGAATGCTAAGGAACTTAAATTTTAATTTGTAGGCATCAGAGGCTACTGGAGTTTTTTCAAGAAGGAAAGTATCATGACCAGTTGTGTCTTTTAGAAAATAATTCTGGAGGCAGTGAGAAGATGGGACTAGAATGGGAAGATTCGAAAGCAAGGACACTACTTGGGAGGTGCCTGCCAGGTTCTTAAAGAGAAACAGTGAGGCAGTCCAGATGGAACCTTAAGGGAACTTGGTTATAAAACAGATAGAATGTGATGTTGGAAGTGGGAGATAGAGAGGGAAAAGTGAGTCTGCAGTTTCTTCATTTAGTGGCTGGATAATGATTTCTAGCATTAATTGAGTACATATTATACATCTGACATTATTCTAAGTGTTTTACACGCACTAATTCATTTAATCCTCCTGTACTAGGTATGAGTATTACCACCATTCCCGTTTTACAGGTAAGAAAACTGAGGCTCCAAGAAGTTAACTTGCTGAAGGACACATAACTGGTAAGTGGAGGAGCTGGAATGCAAATTGAGGCAGTTTAGCTTCAGACACTGTGCTCTTAATCATTACGCTCTGCCATGGCACTTGACAGTCCTAGGGATGTCATTTGTGATGTCTGCCAGTCCTCACCATCTTCTGAGTGAGACTGTTCCACGGCCCCCTGGAAGGTGTTTTTCAATGAAACACCTGACTCCACCCACTTTCAAAGGCCAATCAGATGAGCGTGAGCACTTAACCTGAGACAAATAAATCCACAAGCCCAGACAAGATTTCCTCTCACTTGGTGATTAAAACTAGGACATGCTGAGGAACTCATCGGATAATAGTGGGAGCAGAAGCTAAAAGGTCATGATGTGGGTAGGCCCTGAGTCAGCAGAGGTTATGAGGGAACAGAAAGGATGAATGAGTAAGCAGAGAATGTGATCATCAGGGAGAGAAGACAGTAGATTGCCCAAGAGCCTGGGATATGTGATGAGAGGGTGGCCTAGAAGAGTCTCAGGCTTCTGCTGCCCTGGCTCCTTTCTGCCTTTGGTGGCCTGAAGAGGTCCTGTGGCCTGTATCCCTGATTTCCACACATGGGACCTACAGTTGACCTCCCTGAGGAAAACCTGTTTTCTATAATCTAAAAAGTCCTAATTAAACTGGAGATACTGCCAACAGAGAGGGATGACAGAGGAGGAGGAGCTGAGAAGGAGATGTCCATAGAGGAGGCCTTTGAAAAGTTCCAACATACACCTGGGAATCTGGAAGGCCACCTGCATGCATAGGGATGTGCACGTGCCTAGGAGAGACCTGAGAAAGTCCTCTTCTCTCAGTTCTGACTGAGCTTGAGGCTCTGTGCCAATAGGAAGTGAAGGCTATGGCAGAGTTGTCAACTGCCTGACTGAGCACTGAACAACATATACACAAAGCCCTCCAGCAGTGACTGAGAGACTTATTGGTTCCAGACACTTAAGGACATCTCTGGCCATTCACTAGCTGACCACTAAGCTGATGAGCAGACTTCAGCGGCCACTCATAAAAAAGAATACATTTTACAGAATTAGTTCAGAAACAATAAGAATAAACAGCAGCAACAATAACTAACATTGGAATGGGGGAGACTATGATTTCCATAGTTGTCATATTATATTATTTATTTAAAGTGTCCAGTTTTCAACAAATTTATGAAAATAGAAAGAACTCAGAACTCAGAGGGATCATAGTTACACCTATCTGTAAATATACTAAAAAGCATTGAATTGTACACTTTAAATGGGTGAGGCGATTCCCTAGTGGCCCAGAGGTTAGGATTCCACGCTTCCACTGCCAGGGGCCTGGGTTCAATCCCTGGTTGGGGAACTAAGATCCCGAAAACTGTGTGATGCAGCCAAAAAAAAAAAAGTTAAAAAATAAAAATGAGGGCTTCCCTGGTGGCCCAGTGGTAAAGAATCTGCCTGCCAATGCAGGAGATACAGTTCGATCCCTGCTGCAGCAAGATCCCACATGCCTCGGAGCAACTAAGAGCGTGTACCACCACTGTTGAGCCTGTGCTCCAGAGCCCAGGAGCTGCAAACACTGAGCCCATGTGCCACAACTAGTGAAGCCCACATGGCCTAGAGCCTTTGCTCCACAGCGAGAGCAGTCACCGCAATGAGAAGCCCACACACCACATCTAGAGAGTAGCCCCCGCTCTCTGCAACCAGAGAAAAGCCCATGCAGCAATGAAGACCCAGCACAGCCCCAAATAAATAAATATAATTATTAAAAATGGTTTTAAAAATTGGTGACTGGTATGTATGTAAATTAGATCTTAATGAAGCTGTTTAAAAAGAAGATACTTCACCACTTCATGCTTTATACACTGAACTTTCTGATTTTAAAAAAAAGTGCTCATTTGAAAAAATTTTTATCAAGATTAAATAATTATTTAAAAACAAATATTGATATTGATAGTCAATTAAATTTACTGCAATTTGTTGTCAATGGTTGGCTTAATAAAACTATTTCTAAGGTCAAAACTAAATTCTCTCCTCAAACATGCTATGCTATGCTAAGTCGCTTCAGTCGTGTCCGACTCTGTGTGACCCCATAGACGGCAGCCCACCAGGCTCCCCCGTCCCTGGGATTCTCCAGGCAAGAACACTGGAGTGGGTTGCCATTTCCTTCTCCAGTGCATGAAAGTGAAAAGGGAAAGTGAAGTCGCTCAGTCGTGTCCGACTCTTAGCGACCCCATGGACTGCAGCCTACCAGGCTCCTCCATCCATGGGATTTTCCAAGCAAAAGTACTGGAGTGGGGTGCCATTGCCTTCTCCGCTCCTCAAACATAATGTAGACCTATGATTGTGCTGTACATGGAATTCTCAGTAGATTCTCTGGATAAAAAGAAATTAGATCAGAGGCAATTATGATAAAATGCTAACGTCTGACAAAGCTAGGTGCTGGGTTGATGGTATTCATTATATTAATCTCTCTTAATGTTTCAAATGCTGAAAATATTTCATGATAAAAATCTAAAAGAAAGCAGAGTGCTATCACACAATGGTTAGAATGGCTAAAATTAAAGATTGACAATACCAAGTGCTGACCAAGATGTAGAGGAACTAGAATTCTCATACACTGCTGGTGGGAATGTCAAATGCTACAGAAACTCTGGAAAATGTTTGATACTTCCTAATCAACATAAGGGGGCCTCCCTGGTGGCTCAGCGGTAAAGAATCCACCTGCAATACAGGAGACACAAGTTCTATCCCTGGGTGGGGAAGATCCCCTAGAGAAAGAAATGGCAACCCACTCCAGTATTCTTGCCTGGGAAATCCCATGGACAGAGGAGCCTGGCAGGCTACAGTCCACAGGGTCCCAAAAGAGTCGGATACAACTTAGCTACTAAACAACAACTATCAACATAAACATAAAATTACCATATGACTCAGCCATTTTACTCTTTGATATTTACCCAAAATAAATGAAAACAGGGAGGTCCCTGGTGGTCCGGTGGTTAAGGTCCCAAGCTCCCAATGCAGGGGGCCTGGGTTCCATCCCTGGTCAGGGAACTAGATCTAACATTTCACATGCTGCAACTAAAAGAAAAAAAGAAGATTTGGATACAAGTTCATGGCAGCTCTATTCATAATATCTTTTAAAAGATTGGAGCTAGCACAAATATCCTTCAACAGGTAAATGGATAAACAAATTATGGTACATCTACATGGATAAACAAATTATGGTACTTCTATGCAACGGAATACTACTCATCAATTAAAAGAAATTAACTGCTGACATGCCACAACATGGATGACTCTTAAAAAACATGCTGAGCAAACAGAGCAAGATGCAAAAGGGTACATATTGTATAATTCCGCTTATGTGGAAATTTTTTTTTCTTCTTTTTTTTTCTTTTTTTTGGTTTATTTTTATTTTTTGTTTAATTTTTTTTCTTTTTTTTTGTTATTTTTTTTTATTATGTGGAAGTTTAGAAACACAAATCTAATCTAGAATTACAGAAAAGAGGACCAGTAGTTGCCTGAGAAGGACACAATAGAACTTTTCAGGGTAATAAAATCTTTTATACCTTGATTGTAATAGTGGTTACACATGTGTATACATTTGTAAACTCATCAAAATATACACTAAAATTGGTTCTTTGATTATATGTAAAGGATACTTTAATAAAACTGTCTTTTAAAAAAGAATTCAAAACACACAGGAGGTGCCCTGGGCCTAGACAATGGCTTGCAGTGGTTTGGGGGCTGGAAGGAGAGGAGAGAGATGTGGTATGGGCTGGGACAGAGGCTGTGCTAAAAGCCACAATTGGGTTTTATTTTTTCAAGGACAAGGGAAATATGAATCACATGAACAGCCTGTGAAGATGAAATCTGGTTCAAGAGAGAATACATAAGAGTAGGGAAATCATGAAAGGTCTCAGACATGGATGAGAAGGATGAGTTCAAGGGCACAAGTGCTCCGTCAGCCGCATGAGGGGGCACGGCCACTCAGCCAGTCTCTGAATTAGGAGGGACCTAATAGGCAAATTGATGCTTTTGAACTGTGGTGTTGGAGAAGACTCTTAAGAGTCCCTTGGACCGCAAGGAGATCAAGCCAGTCAATTCTAAAGGAAATCAACCCTGAATATTCATTGGAAGGACTGATGCTGAAGCTGAAGCTCCAGTACTTTGGCCGC
Organism: Bubalus bubalis; assembly: GCF_019923935.1. NCBI lineage: Eukaryota > Metazoa > Chordata > Mammalia > Artiodactyla > Bovidae > Bubalus > Bubalus bubalis. The sequence continues at coordinate 40,500,802 of NC_059181.1, forward strand.
CTGATATGAAGAGCTGACTCACTGGGAAAGACCCTGATGCTGGGAAAGATTGAAGGCAGGAGGAGAAGGGGATGACAGATGATGAGATGGTTGGATGGCATCACCAAGTCGATGGACATGAGTTTGAGCAAGCTTTGGGAGTCGGTGATGAACAGGGAAGCCTGGTGTGCTGCAATCCATGGGGTCGCAAAGAGTCGACTGAGCGACTGAACTGACTGAACTGAATAGGCAAATAAGGAGAGAGGAGTTGAGGGTTTGGTGGCCCTCGGTGGAGAAGGAAGGACCAGTTATCCCTTTTGACTGTGCTGGGGGAGCATGGGGCTGGGGGAGAAGCACAAGGCTTGGAATTTCTGTTAAAAGGAGCTGGGAGCCACTTGGTTCAAGTCCAAGGATTGTCAGACATAAAGCTGAAGCTCATTAATCAGCAACGAAGCCAGTCAGTGTGTTTATGAATTTCACCCTAGCAACCTGGGAGCAGAGCGGAGGAACAAACATTTCAAGTGCCAGTTCCCTCCCAGCCCCCTGGATCGTGCCAGCTTCTCCCACAGGGCAGGCTGGCCATAGAGAATGTCTGTATGAGCCTGTCTCTGCTGGGTGGAGAGGCTGCTATGCAGCCCCTGAGGCCTGGCCTAGGCTCTCTAGCCAGATGCCCAAGTCTTGGGGCCTCTGCTTGTGGGTCTCTCAGCTCCTATATACTTAACCACCTCAGACCCCTGGCCAGGGCCCAGGTTGGGGGTATGCATTTGCTCTGCTGACAAGTCCCTTTTGCTCAAGCAGGACTTCCTGGGGGTCATCACAGCTTCCTGGGGGTCAGCTTCCTCCAGAGCCCTAACCTTTTGTCTGCCTGCCTCTTTCCCAGTCATTCACAGGGATTTAAGCAAAAGCGGACCCCTCCCTCTTCCAAAAAAGGAAAACCCTCTCCTGAGATGACTTTCAGCCAGAGTCCCGTGACATGCTCTTTTCATGGTCATCCATCATATTACATCCTCCTCTGTTAGAGCTTTTTCATCTTTAATTATCTGGTGATTAAAAATTACATGCTCCTTGGAAGACATTCAAACAATATGAAAATATATTGTGTTAGCCAAAAAGTTCATTTGGGTTTTTCTATAAGATGGCATGACAAAATCCAAATGAACTTTGTGGCCAACCCAATATAATATAGAATATTCTCTGTGCTTCCACCTTCCAGATGGCTTCCCAAGTGGAGCAGTGGTAAAGAATTCACTACATAGGAGATGCAGGAGATGCGTGTTCAATCCCTGGGTCAGGAAGATCCTTTGGCAGAGGAAATGGCAACCCATTCAAGTATTCTTGCTTGGAGAATTCTATGGACAGAGCAGCCTGGCGAATTACAGTCCATGGGATTGCAGAGTCAGACATGACTGAGTAACTGAAAACACATGCCACCCTCCAGAAACAATACCTGCTCACCCTGGTTTATATTCCTCGGGAGATATACATATATTCTCATATATAAGAATGTATGTATTTTGTTTTTATTTAATTTTTATTGTGCTAAAATATAAGTATGAAATAGCAAGAGGAGAAGGGGACAACAGAGGATGAGATGGTTGGATGGCATCACCGACTCGATGGACATGAGTTTGAGTAAACTCCGGCAGTTGGTGATGGACAGGGAGGCCTGGCATGCTGCAGTCCATGGGGTCGCAAAGAGCTGGACATGACTGAGTGACTGAACTAAACTGAACTGATGAAATATTAAAAGTTGAGAGGCATTAAGTACATTCACATTGTCGTGCAACCATCATCACCATCCATTTCCAGAACTTTTTCATCTTCCCAAGCTGAAACTTTATACCATTTAAAACACTAACTCCCCACTTCCTCCTTCCCTTAGCCCCTAGCAACCACCATTCTAATTTCTGTCTTATAAGTCTGGCTACTCTAGATACCTCATATAATTGGAATCATACAATACTTGTCCTTTTGTGCCTGGCTTATTTCACTTAGTAGGACATCTTCAAGTTTCATGCATGTTGTATGAATGTCCTTCCTTTTTAAGGCTGAATGATATTCTTTTTAAGAATTTTTATTTATTTATTTTATTTGGCTGCACCAGATCTCAGTTGTGGCACATGGGTTCTTTGGTTGCAGCATGTGGGACCTACTTCCCTGACCAGGGATGTAACTCAGGCCCCCTGCATTGGGAGCAGGATGTCTCAGCCACTGGACCATTAGGGAAGTTCCAAGCTAAATGATATTCTCTTGTATGACTATATCACATTTTTGTTTATCCATTTATCCATTGATGGTATTTGGGTTGTTTCCACAAGAATGTATTCTTATATATAAATATATTCTTACATGAAAGAATATCATTAATACCATTGATTCTCTCTCTCACCCCAACCTAGTTTTTATACAGAAACTGTGCCCTCTCTCCTTCTATATCCTTAATCTTTTTTACCAGGTTCTTTTGCCTGAAACTATCTCTGTGTTCCCCATGCCTAACTAGTCCCTACTTGGCTTTCCCAACTAGTCCAACTCTCCCCATGTCCAATGGCACCTGCTGTTCTTCTCCACAGCAGCACTTTTACAGATTAGCACATAATATACCTCTTGTTTGTGTTATTATGACTTCCCAACTTTTTCATCAGCAGTGTATAAGATGTTAAAACACATGGCCAAGCGGAGTTATTGCAGGAATGCAAGGATGGTTCAGCATCAGCAAATCTATTATGGAATTTGGTGTTGAAAGAACTCTTGGGGTGGGCATCAGAAGACAGAATTAAGTGCTATCTCTGTTCTGCCATTGACTAGCTGTATAACCTTTTGCATCCCTCCCTCCCACTTTCAAAGGGGTTCTCAGGAAGGGCTCTTCACTGAGGAGGGGAGCACAGCTTTGAGAAGCAGCCTATTCCTCTCCCTGTTCTATTTTCTTTACCTGTAAAATGAAGAAATATTCTAATTCCATGATTTTATAAGCTTTGTAAAAGAAACATAATAGAGTCAAGCAAAACAGGAAGGGAAAAACTGCTGTGTAGCTGGGTCCTAGCCAATTGTGTCCATGGTGCTGGTGGGCTCCTCAGAAGAGATCAGACCCACAGTGCCACACTGTGGACTGTTGGGACATGCATAAAAGGCTTAGACACAGCTAGGGTAGACTGACTACAAAAAGAAATAAATTTGTTCTAAATACAGTGGTGGATGATGGAAGTATTTGAAGTAATTTTGATAATAAAACTGAATCTGATCAAGCCTCTAGATCTGCATTGTCCACTAGAATAGTCAATAGCCACATGTGGCTACCTATATTTTAATTGGGCTAAAGAATTGATGCTTTCAAATTGCAGTGCTGAAGAAGACTCTTGAGAGTCCCTTGGATAGCAAGGAGATCAAACCAGTCAATCCTAAGGAAATCAACCCTGAATATTCATTGGAAGGACTGTTAGTGAAGCTCCAATATTTTAGTCATATGATGCAAAGAGCTGACTCACTGGAAAAGACCCTGATGCTGAAAAAGATTGAAGGCAAAAGGAGAAAGGGGAGGCAGAGGATAAGATGGTTAGATAGCATCACTGACTCAATAGATATAAATCTGAGCAAACTCTAGGAGATAGTGGAGGACAGGAGCCTGGTATACTACAGTCCATGAGGTTACAAAGAGTTGGACATGACTTAGCAACTGAAAAACAATAGTTGATTTACAATCTTGTTGGTTTCAGGTGTACAGCAAAGTTAATTAGTTATACATATACATATATCCACTCTTTTTTAGTTTATTTTCCCATGTAGGCCATTACAGAGTACTGAGTTCCCTGTGCTATACAGTCCTTATTAGTTATCTATTTTATATATAGTAATGTATATGTATCAATCTCAATCTTCCAATTCACTGCAACCCCATCTATATTTAAATGAACATAAAACTACATAAAACTACAAATCCAGTTCCTCAGTCACACTGGCCACATCTCAGGAACTCAAAATTTGCATGTGGCTAGTGGCAACCATATTGGATAGTGCAGATATAGAAATTTTCTGTAGCTGCAAAATATTCTATTGGACAGCACTGGCCTAGCTCTAACTACCAATTTACAGGGAATACAGAGGACATAGGAACATGTGGAATCATACCATGAGGATGCACTAAGCAATGTTCAGGTTATGGGAAACTCTTATTTTTTTTTTAACAATGACAAAAAATTACGAGAAAAAAAAAGAGTGGAGAGTAAACCTATAGATTAACAGACTTAAGAAACATACTAGCCAAAAAAAAAAAAAAAAGAAACATACTAGCCAAATTAAATGTATGGATTTATTTGCATCTTGATTCAAACAAACTATTAAAATCGTATTAAGACAATTGGGGAAATGTGAATAAGATAATTGATAATAATGGAGTAATTATTGTTATGGGGAGTATTCATTGAATTGTAATTATATTCTTTTATAAAACTGCTTGGGGGAAATAAAACTGCTTAGATCTTAGAGATACATATTGAGAAATCTGTAGATAAAATGATATGATGTCTGGTATTTGCTTCAAAGTGTTCTGGGAGTGGGGAAGTATGCAAAACTATGGAAGATATAAGATTGGCTGTGAACTGATAATTTTTGAAACTGAATGAGTACAAAGGATTTTATTAGAGTATTTTCTCTGCTTGTGTATATGTTGACATTTTTCATAAAAAAATTTTCAGCCTTTTAAAATGAAAATGAAAAAATAAATAAATAAAAATAAAATGAAAATAAAATCCTGCATTTGCACCAACATGGATGGACCTAGAGAATATTATGCTTTGTGAAATAAGTCATACAGAGAAACACAAATATTATATCACTTACACATAGCTTTTAAAAATAATACAAATGAACATAAAACAAAAGAGAAACAGACTCAAAAACTTGTGGTTATCAAAGAGGAGAGGAAGGGTGGGAGGGACAAATTAGGGATATGGGATTAAGAGATACAAACTACTGGGAATTTTCTCTGTGGTCCAGTGGCTAAGATTCTGAGTTCCCAATGCAAGGGGCCTGGATTGGATCCCTGGTCAGGGAACTAGATCCCACGTGCTGTGACTAAAACCCTGTGCAGCAAAAGAGAGAGATACAAACTACTATGTATAAAATAGATAAGCAACAAGGATATGTTGTATAGCACAGAGAATGATAAGTTTCAATATTACCTTGTAATAACTTTCAAGGGAGTATAATCTGTGAAAATGCTGAATCGCTATGCTGTACACCTGAAATTAATATATTATAAATCAACTATACCTCAATAAAAACTAATAATGTATTAACAATAAATGAATAAAATGAAAACATATGCATAGATATGTCCAGCTGGCTTCCTTGTCGCACCACATTTAACATAGAACTGAATCCAGGGAACCCACCAGGAAGAGGAGATGGATCAAGGATGGTCCACAGCAAGTTCACTGCAGGTAGGCTATCAGCTACTTGGCAAAGGAGAGAAAGAAAAGAGAAGCTGGGATGATGAGGAGTGGAGAGGTTGTAGGAAGAAAATTCTGCAGATTAGAGAAGGAAATGGCAACCCACTCTGGTATTCTTGCCTGGGAAATCCCATGGACAGAGGAGCCTGGCGGGGTACAGTCCATGGGGTTAAAAAGAGTCGGATATGACTGAGCAACTAACACACACCAGAAGGGAGAAGCGAGCCAGCAAGAGGCACAAGGAAGGGTGGGAGTTAGGCTGGCTCTTGGCTGAAGAAGAGCCACTGTTTCCAGGAGGTACAGTAAGCCCCTACATACGAACCTTCAAGTTGCAAACTTTCAAAGATGCCAATGTGCATTTGCATGTCCAATGATGTCAGGCATGAGTGAAATTGCATCTTGCCCTCCATCTCCTGTTGCTGATGATTCTTCAGCTCTACCATCTCCCACCTCCTCTCCCTTCTCCAGTCAGTAACTCTTCTTGCCTGTTCACTCGATGCCAGCCCCTATATGCCAGCTGTTGTACCATACTACGGTACTTTTCAAGGTACTGCACTGTAAGAATAAAAAAATGTTTTATTTTTGTGTTTGTTTTTTATGTATTACTTGTGTGAAAAGTATTATAAACCTATTACAGTACAGTCCTATATATAGCTGATTGTGTTAGTTGGGCGCCTAGGCTAACTTTGTTGGACTTAATGAACAAATTGGACTTACGAGCTGGCTCTTGAAACAGAACTCATTCGAAGGTAGGGGATTTACTGTATTGCCCTGTCCCCTTACCCCCAGGGTGGCCTCATCAGCATTCAATCCAATTCATGGCAATAGAGTCAAGACACAATGTGCATTTCTGGGCCATCCCAGGCACGCTCCTCTCAACCCATTCTACTTTGCTTCCATCTCTCATAATGGAGGGGCTTCCCTGGTAGCTCAGCTGGTAAAGAATCTGCTTGCAATGCAAGAGACCCCGGTTCAATTCCTGGGTCAAGAATATCCCCTGGAGAAGGGATAGGCTACCCACTCCAGTATTCTTGGGCTTCCCTGGTGGCTCAGATGGTAAAGAATCCGTCTGCAATGCAGGAGACCTGGGTTCGATCCCTGGGTTGGGAAGATCCCCTGGAGGAGGGCATGGCAACCCACTCCAGTATTCTTGCCTGGAGAATCCCCACGGACAGAGGAGCCTGGTGGGTTACAGTCCATGGAGTCGCAAAGAGTTAGGCTGAAGCAACTAAGCACACACCACGACTGAGCACTCACGCACAAGACCACATGTAACAGTGAGTTCCTTAGGGTTATAACTATGGGGTGCTGCCTGCAGTTCAGAGGATGGAGCCCAAAACTGCAAGCCAGGAAGCTACTAACAATGTCTCAAGACAGAGGAGGAAGGTGGAAGGGGACAGGGTAGCCAAGGATCAGAGTCAGGTTCAGTAGGCCCCACAGGAAGTCCTGAGCTAGGGTGTAACTGGCATGCTGTCTATGCTTGACTTGCATATAATGAAAACATTACTTTTATTGAGTCACTTAAAAAAACCCATTCAGTGGGGACTTCCCTGCTGACACAGCGGCTAAGACTCCAAACTCCCGATGCAGGGGGCCTGGGTTTGATATCCCTGGTCTGGGAATTAGATCCCACATGCTGCAACTAAGAGTCTACATGCTGCAAAGAAGGTTGAAGATCCCGAGTGCTGCAACTAAGACTTATTGGAGCCAAATAAATACAATTTTAAACTGTATCTCCTGAATGTGATGGTTTATTTTATATGTCAACTTGACTGGACCACAGGGGACCAGATATTTGATCAAACATTACTCTGAGTGTGTCTGAGGGTGCTTTGGGATTTTTTGTTTTTTCAGCCATGCTGCACAGCTTCTAGGATCCTTGTTCCCCAACCAGGGATCGAACCTGGGCCCTGTGAGTGAAAGCACCAAATCCTAACCACTGGACCACCAGGGAATTCCCCTGTGAGGGTGTTTTGGAATGAGGTTAACATTTGAATCCGTAGACCAAGCAAATTGCCCTCCTGCATGTGGGTGGGCCTGTTCCAATCAGTTGAAGGCCTGAATGCCTCCCACCTGACTGTCTTTGAACTGGTACATTATTTTTTTCCTGCCTGCAGACTGGAACTGAAATATCCGCTCTTCCTTGGTCTTGAGACTGCTGTCACTTGGCCTGGACTACATTATCAGCTCAGTGGGTCTCCAGCTTGTCGACTCAAGACCTTGGGACTTGTCAGGCTCCACAATAGCATGAGCTGATTCCTTGTAATAAATCCCTTTCTCTCTATATATATACCCACATCCTATCAGTTCTGTTCCTCTGGAGAATCCGGACAAACACACTGAATAAATAAATGCCATTACTAGATAAATATTTCAATGGACCCCATTACTTTTCAGCTCAGTCTCAGGTAACATAGAGCCTTTGAGTCCTTCAAAGTAACAAATACAGCCTCTCTTTTTCCATAATTAGAATATCCAGCCCAAGATACTCTTCATAACTTCTCCCCTCCCCCAACTCAGGCCTGCTTCCAATTGAAACCATCCAGCAGCAAGTCTGTGTGACTGACTTCCCTTTCTGTTTCTCCATCTTGCACTTCCCCTTCCCTTCCGCACCTCCAGCTCCTCAGGGGGAGGGTGGAGTAGGGGGAGGAGTGGTGTCTCTTGATCTGGTTCTCTCTCTGGGCCTGGCAGGTATCTAGAACTGATTCTCTCTTCCTCAAGAGTGTTCATGGGCATTGCAATGGCAGTACCTCCCAGCTTCTCTCCAAGTAGAGGTCTCCTTACTCCCCACCCCAGAAGTCCTCTTGGGTAGTCTGAGACATCCTGTAAGGACGCTGTCTCCTTTCAGGGCCAAGGAAATGCCCAGACAACCTCTCTCCCAACACAGTAGAGGCTGATCCAACATGGCAGTGCTCTCCTGTCTTAGTCACTGAGGCAGTGAGCCTGTCATTTGCCCTTTAGATGTCCGGGGTGGGAAGAGACCCCAGTCTCCAGCCTGCTTTAGCTTTCTCAGGTATGGAGCTGACACAGTTCCTGGGGCCCCGGCAGCAGCATGTCCCCCTGCTGAACTAGCACCTCTCACTGGGGCCTGGGCTTCTTTGTGGCTGGGTGGAGGCTGGGGGAACCCAACATTCTACATGTGACATTCTATATGTGTGCAAATACCCTAAGTGCAACCCTCAATCTATTCAGGCTTGGAGCCTGAATAAAAATTTTAGAAATACTGTCTTTTTCCATCACTCAGACAGACGTTCCTGAGGCACTTTTTACGTGGCTCCTCAGGAAGTCCCCAGTGATATGAGACCCCAGTTCCCTACAATAATGATGAACTTGGATTGGCGTTCCCTTCTTCCCTGTCTCACTCTTCCCTGTCCTTCATTCCTGTTCCTTGGGGCAGTGGGAAGTGTCAGTGGCTCAGTTGTGTCTGACTCTGTGACCCCATGGACTGTAGCCCACCAGGCTCCTCTGTCCATGGGATTCTCCAGGCAAGAACACTGGAGTGGGTTGCCATGCCCTTCTCCAGGGGATTTTCTTGACCCGGGGATCGAACCCAGGTCTCCTACATTGTAGGTAGATTCTTTACCACCTGAGCTACAAAGGAAGCCCTTGGGCCAATTCCACATACACACACAAAAAAAAACTACGCAAAGCCCTTTTCTCAGGCTCTGCTTGCCCTTTTCTCAGGCTCTGCTTTCAAGAGGGAGTGAGGACACCGGCTCAGAGGGACACCTTATTAGGCTTTGGGTTAAAAGGCGTCACCTCCCACATACATCCTTCCCCATATAAACTCTCATTTTTAGGGGGTGGGTGGGGTCTCAGACATGACAACTACTATCTACCTCTACCTCAAATCTCTTCATCTATTTTCTACTTCCCACTCTCAGACCTTTCCTATCCTTGACCCCCCAGAGTCCAGGAACCATTTCTTTTGTAAATCTGTATATGATGACATATGCCAATTTGGAACCTCACTCTGTAAGTTCACAGTTACTGTCGCTTGGTGTCTCTGTAGAGGGTTCCATTTTCATATCGGTTACCCCACTAAGCATTCAACCTAGAGTTCCTTTTCCGGAAAACAATGACATCTAGTTTTTCATAGTGTGTATACCACAACTTCCAGTTCTCCTACCATCCTGCTCACCCCCCATCCCCCACCACACCCAGACCTGTTCTGAGCTGGGTTACTAACGTCAGTCTGAAACTATGCCCACTCCCTCCCCACTGCTAGTGATACAATGAGGCGCACTCCACCTAAGATCTGACTGGCAAACAGCCTCTGCCTAAATACTACACAGCTATAAATGCAGCCTAATACTATGTTTGTTTTAGTAGCCACGTCATCTGGCTACTCAGTGGCTCCCGCTCCCTATTTCCTAATGCCCGCTGGTCATTTCCACTCGGATGCCTGCAGGCTCCTCAGATTAACAAGCCCACAGCAGGGCATCATCATCGTTATGCCCTCCCACTTAGCTGTGCCTCATGTATTTGTGGTCTTGGTGGATGGAATCATTGCAGGCTAGCCACCTCGGAGGCTTTCCGAAGGGCTCTGACTCCAAGTCTGCAGAAACCAGCCTTAACAGGCTTCCTCAGCCTCAGCCTATGCCTGTGTGTGAGGCCCACGTGTGTGATCTTCCTCTGAAGTCCAGTGAGATTGTGGCTTGAAGCTCTATGTCCCTCTTCACTTCTGACAGAAACCCGGTGACTGTGCTTTTCCAGTGTCATAACTTTCTGCTCTCATCATTTTATTCTTTCATGGAGTCAGGTTTCTCAACGATGACACCTTGCTATTAATTTTCAGAGACTCAGGATCATGCTGGCTGCATGTAAATAGCAGTCATCGGAGTACATAGTCCCCAGTCGCCTAGGACCATCAAGTGACCAGGGCTCATTAGGAAGCCACACGAGTGGCCTGCGTGCTGTACTCTTAGCACCCTGGCTTCACAGGCGAGATCCTGAACACTGTGATCTGCACTCACACCTCTCCGTTGTTGATGTTGCCCTGAGAGGCTATCCTAGGGCACCTTCAAAGGATCTGCTTGGGTCCATGAATCCACAGAGGCTGATGGGCATGTCCATGCTCTTGGAGTGACAGAAGAGACCCTGGCACCACTGGAGTGACTAAATCCACAAGGTGGAAGCCACTCAGACTCTGGGTGGACAGTTCTTAACTTGGGACCTATCAACCTGTAGGTGGTAAATCCCCAGAAATGTTCGGTGAAGTCTGATGATGGGTATTTACACTTCTGGGGAGAAAATTTACAATTTTCCTCAGATTTGCAAGGGGATTTGTTACACAAATGAAAAGTTCAGGGAAGGAGAACAAAGGGGCCTTACAGAACCACTATTTTGTTAGAATATGTTTATTCCTGATTATATTATATATGTAACTGATATGTGCACTGTAAAATTGGAAAATAAGATGGGCACAAAGACTCTAAAATTACTTTTGGGAATTCCCTGACAGTCCAGTGATTGGAGCTCCACGCTCTCACTGCCAAGAGCCCCAGTTCGATCCCTGGTCAGGGAACTAAGATCACACAAGCCACTCAGCACAGCCAAAAAAATGTATACACATCCCTCAAAATCTGGACAAGATGCTCCTTTATGACCTGCTTCTTTCTACTTAAAGTATTATGGACATTAAAGATTTTTCTAGAACTTTAATGACTTAAATGACTTCAGAGTACTCAGTCCTTTGGGTGCCCTATTTTTTCACATTGGTTTCTTTTGCTTGTCTTTGCTGTTATAAATAATATTGTAATAAACATCTTCTTACATACATTTTCAAAATACATCTTTGATTTATTTTAATGCAATTCTAGAAGTGGAATTTCTAAACAAAAGGGTATAAATGCTTTTATTTAAGGACTTTAATATTGACAAAATTGCTGTCCAGAAAGGTTGACTGCAATTTATTCTTCCACAGTAAGAGGATATTTGCAATTTGAAATATTACATCTCAGGTCATACTGGCAACTCTTGTGGAAGCTGGTCTAGCTCTAGCTCAGTTAACATTGCCTGAGAAGTCTTTCCAGAGTTTTGGCAACTCTCTGACAGGTGCTATTCAATAGAAGATGACTTTGCTTTTCTTTACCTGTTTACAAGGCCTGACATGGTGACAGATTAATTTTCAGGCAGTGATTAGAGTTCATGAGATTGAGTGGTGACAAATAAATATTTGGTGTCTCTTTAAAAAGATTCCCTCCTCTTACTCCCTGGTGCTCCAGGGATTAGGACTCAGTTTCCAATGGACGGTGCACGAGTTTGATCCCTGGTCGGGGAACTAAGATCCCGCATGCCACTTGGTGTGGCCATAAAAGAAAAAGATTCCCTCCTCTCATCCCTGGCTTAAGTCAAAATTTCTATGTCTTGTTAAAGTTTAAGAATTATGGCTTATCCAGAAATAAACCCGTACACATAGGTTCAGTTCAGTTGCTCAGTCGTATCTGACTCTTTGCGACCCCATGAATCGCAGCATGCCAGGCCTCCCTGTCCATCACCAACTCCCGGAGTTCACTCAGACTCATGTCCATCGAGTCAGTGATGCCATCCAGCCATCTCATCTTCTGTCATCCCCTTCTCCTCCTGCCCCCAATCCCTCCCAGCATCAGAGTCTTTTCCAGTGAGTCAACTCTTCGCATGAGGTGGCCAAAGTATTGGAGTTTCAGCGTTAGCATCACTCCTTCCAAAGAAATCCCAGGGCTGATCTCCTTCAGAATGGACTGTTTGGATCTCCTTGCAGTCCAAGGGACTCTCAAGAGTCTTCTCCAACACCACAGTTCAAAAGCATCAATTCTTCGGCGCTCAGCTTTCTTCACAGTCCAACTCTCACATCCTTATATGACCACTGGAAAAACCATAGCCTTGACTAGATGGACCTTTGTTGGCAAAGTAATGTCTCTGCTTTTCAATATGCTATCTAGGTTGGTCATAACTTTCCTTCCAAGGAGTAAGCGTCTTTTAATTTCATGGCTGCAGTCACCATCTGTAGTGATTTTGGAGCCCAGAAAAATAAAGTCAGCCACTGTTTCCCCATCTATTTCCCATGAAGTGATGGGACCAGATGCCATGATCCTAGTTTTCTGAATGTTGAGCTTTAAGCCAACTTTTTCACTCTGCTCTTTCACTGTCATCAAGAGGCTTTGTAGTTCCTCTTCACTTTCTGCCATAAGGGTGGTGTCATCTGCATATCTAAGGTTACTGATATTTCTCCTGGCAATCTTAATTCCAGCTTGTGCTTCATCCAGCCCAGCATTTTGCATGATGTACTCTGCATAGAAGTTAAAATAAGCAGGGTGACAATATACAGCCTTGCTGTATTCCTTTCCCGATTTGGAACCAGTCTGTTGTTCCATGTCCAGTTCTAACTGTTGCTTCCTGACCTGCATACAGATTTCTCAGGAGGCAGGTAAGGTGGTCTGATATTCCCATTTCTTTCAGAATTTTCCACAGTTTATTGTGATCCACACAGTCAAAGGCTTTGGCATAGTCAATAAAGCAGAAATAGATGTTTTTTCTGGAACTCTCTTGCTTTTTCGATGATCCAGCAGATGTTGGCAATTTGATATCTGGTTCCTCTGCCTGTTCTAAAACCATCTTGAACATCTGGGAGTTCATGGTTCAAGTATTGCTGAAGCCTGGCTTGGAGAATTTTGAGCATTACTAGCGTGTGAGATGAGTGCAATTGTGCGGTAGTTTGAGCATTCTTTGGCATTGCCTTTCTTTGGGTTGGAATGAAAACTGACCTTTTCCAGTCCTGTGGCCACTGATGAGTTTTCCAAATTTGCTGGCATATTGAGTGCAGCACTTTCACAGCATCATCTTTCAGGATTTGAAATAGCTCAACTGGAATTCCATCACTTCCACTAGCTTTGTTCGTGGTGATGTTTTCTAAGGCCCACTTGACTTCACATTCCAGGATGTCTGGCTCTAGGTGAGTGATCACACCATCGTGATTATCTGGGTCGTGAAGGTCTTTTTTGTATAGTTCTGTGTATTTGCTGTATACCTGAAACTAATACAATATTGTAAGTCAACAATACTTAAATTATAAACAAATTATGGCTTATCCCAAAGTCCCTCTGGCATGCCCCGATAATTTAATAATTCAAGGGAAAAAATGAGCACGTCTAAATAAAAAACCATCCATAATTAACAAACATCTGCATAAAGGCATTTCTTATTTTATGGAACAGACATGCTGGGATTCCAGAAAATTGTGGCTAGCTGAAATCCTATTTCTAATTTCTCTTGGATTGCCCAGGGTGATTCTCTTTATGAAATAATAACATTTGTTGAAAATCCACATTTTTGTCTAGCTAGAGGGCTGTAAGTCATTAGTCTGTTTACCAGAATACTAATGTATGAAGAACTTTGTGTTAGGACCCGTTGGAAGGATTTTGCTTTTAGTTCTGCTGTTACAACTGTTCCCACAGTCTTCTCAATCTTTTGGTACCAGCAGCTTGAAAGGCACAGCTGAGGGAAAGCAGATAAATGTGGAAAGTGACCCCAGAGTTACCAGCTCAGACAGTACTGTTGTAAAACTGGCCAGCAATGTCAACCATCAGTTTTTTGGTGGTGTTTTTTGGCCGCGTTGTGGGGCATGTGGGATGTGGAATGGAACCCACACTCCCTGCAGTGGAAGCGCAGAGTCTTAACCACTGGATTCCAGCAGTTTGTTTAAATGGAAAATTGTTCCTAAAGGGAAATGCCTACATTTCTCTGGTTTTACAGTAAGGCTAAAGATTTCCACAGATGGTTACAGCATGGCATGAAGACACAGAATATTTTGAAACTTCCCCCATCGACTTTGCTTTTCAGTTTCTTAATGTAATACAACCAAATCCAAGTTCATGATATATCTCCATGGAAAGAAGAGAATGAATAGGCAGAAGTCAGAAACAAATGGGGCGTGTCCACAAAATGCCATGCCGAAGTTTGTGGTTTCAAGCTTGGAATGCTTTTTCCCAGAGGAAAACAGTAATGTTTAAAATGGTCGTCAGATTTCTAGGCTAGACCTCAAAATTCTATATATGTTATATTATGGCTGAAATACCCGTATCTTATAATTAAAACTTAGTAAGAAACAAACTGTCATTTTACAAAAATAATTTTTAAAGAAACAAAGGAAAAACAATTTCAGAACAGAAAATAAGACAGGTTTTATTCATCCAAATCACTAGTACTTAAAAAAAAAAAAAACCAAAACACACTTAATAGACAGTAGAAAAGAAGCCATTAACTTTTAGGAAGATTTAAATAGGTACTTTTGAATACTTTCAAAGAGTTTAAGGACTTGAAGTCACTGGTACTTTTGGTCTAATTTTAGTTCACAATGTATGGCCTTTTTTCAATACAACCACAGCCCTAAAAGCTCCCT